>NC_084731.1:34533511-34578511 GCF_033978785.1 Entelurus aequoreus
TGCAATTTTTGCAGAATGTGTGGGGGGCCGGTAAACGATTAGCTGTGGGCCGCAAATGGCCCCCGGGCCGCACTTTGGACACCTCTGTGTTATAGGTTATGGAATGTAAATGAAATATTGTTGGCGTTTTTTGGAAGCATTATTGAGTGATTTAGAGGCAGAATGAATTGCTCCCAATAGCTGGGTTGCTAGCCACTTAGAACAAACTGATTATTACAAGTTAGAATGCAAAAAAACCCCTTTAAAAACATGTTTTACTCTCATAAGGATTATGAATGATGTGCAAAATTTAAAAAAAGTGCAGTTCCCCTTTAACACAATTTGACCTGGCAGCCGTGAAAAAGGGCGTTCGCCAGGTTTTTGTGCGAATGCGCGCTTAATACATGAGGCCCCAGGTTTGTCTAAAAGGCAACTTTGAAAAAGATCTCAAAGGGAATCCTTTGAGGCACAACATCTCTAGCATGCTTGTGCCCTCAGGCGTGTGTTGCTAAGATACAACAACTTTGTCAAAATATTTGTGGGGCTGAAGTGCTTTTTGCAGCAGATACTTTATGTGATGGAGAGCTAATGAGACGATTGCTTCAGAGCCTGAGTGGCGAAGGCGACTACACTGCTTCCTCACCGGTATGGATGGAGAATGGCCAAAGACTCTTTCCATCGCTGCTGATCTTTGGAGCGAGAGTGGAGCTCTGAGGGATCTGCATATCGCTGCTGTGGTTGTGAGGCTGCTGAGTGGTGACATTGACTGTCAGGTGCTTCTGTGTGGCTCCTGGTTGGCTTGTAGTGACAGCAAGTTTCTCTTTGGCTGTGGAAGCAGGAGTGGGGAGAATGGGGTCTTTGGCCGCCGTGCTGTTGGCTCGTGTTTCCTCGTGATCATCGGGCGTCTTCTTCCTCTTCTTGTCCGCACTCTTGTCCTCCTGCTCTTCTTCTCCGTCCCCCTCGTCCTCTTCTTCCTCTTCGCCCTCGGCTGTGGCCTGCTTCTCCTCGGCAGGAGTCTCCGGGGCCTCCGTCGCGGCGGGCGGGGAGGGCGGACCAGAGGGGGTCCGGGCGGTCGGACGAACCTGCGTGGGCCAAACCGAACTGGGCAAGGAGGAAATGACCCCCCCGCTGACGCCCAAGCCCGCCAGGAAGGTGCTCGTCACCACAGACGCCACTGTCGCCTGGCTGCCACTGGAGGAGGGGCCCAGTCCTGTTGCCATGGAGACAATAGAGAAGTGGATGCCAGAGGACGTCCATGTGGAGGAACCTGAGCTTATAGGAGCCATGTCGGCTGAGGACACGGGAGATACTGTAGGCTGGCAGAGGAAAAGCAGATGACGTTAGCCTTAAAGTATTACCAGCGACTAACAATATGACAACATATGATCTATAATAATACTATAGATGTCAACGTTTATCTACTCACTTTCACTGCATAGTATATCAACACTGCGACACACGCTGTACACTGACTACTCTAAAGTCTGTCCAAGTTTACGTTCCATAGTATTGTGGTTTGAGAAGATACAATAACAAAATATTGTTATAGTTTTACAGTAGATCCTCACAGTTCAGGATTCGCTCTCTTGCATATTTTTTAGACTTCTTCCTCTACCCTAAACTGTAAAAATGCACTTTTTAAGAGACAGTGGTTTGATGGCACTATCTGCAGAGTGCGTGTCTGACAAGTCAATTTCCTCCAGCTTTGACATGATGATGTGTTAGTGCATGTTTTGGACGTGCATTAGTGTAAAACTGTAATACTTTATGCCTGCGATTGTTTCTTCATATGTACACATCAATTTAAAATACATTTAATAAGTATGATAAATGATAAATAAATGATAAATTGTATAGCGCTTTTCTACCTTCAAGGTACTCAAAGCGCTTTGACAGTATTTCCACATTCATCCATTCACACACACATTCACACACTGATGGCGGGAGCTGCCATGCAAGGCGCTAACCAGCAGCCATCAGGAGCAAGGGTGAAGTGTCTTGCCCAAGGACACAACGGACGTGACTAGGATGGTAGAAGGTGGGGATTGAACCCCAGTAACCAGCAACCCTCCGATTGCTGGCCCGTCCACTCTACCAACTTCGCCACGCCACCCCTATTATAAGGTTTACCGAAAGGGTGTGTCCCCTTGGAAAAACAAGTATGTGATGATGTTCTTGCATGTAAAAAGTGTGATATCATGTCCTATACAAGCAGTCCCGCAGCGTGTTTACTTGTGCAAAGCTGGACACCCAGTTAACATCTAAATGTCCTCCAATAAGAACATAGTTGGTATTTTCTTCTATTTTACTCAAATAATTTACAAAAAGTAAACATGGTAGGCTATAGGCTACTAGAAGCTAGCAGCTACACATCAGCTAAGCACATAATGGCACACAAGCTACACACACATAATAAGCGTCCTTCATTGAACAATATTGCAGTCTAAAACAGCACATTTGTCAATATGAACAAGTATTAAATAATAATAGTTGCATATTACTTACACATACAAAGTGTCCGCATCAATTCAACCTATTGCATCTTAAAGGCCTACTGAAATGAATTTTTTTTATTTAAACGGGAATAGCAGATCCATTCTATGTGTCATACTTGATCATTTTGCGATATTGCCATATTTTTGCTGAAAGGATTTAGTAGAGAAAATCGAAGATAAAGTTCGCAACTTTTGCTCGCTGATAAAAAAGCCTTGCCTGTACCGGAAGTAGCGTGATGTCACAGGAGGTAGTATTCCTCACAATTCCCCGTTGTTTACAAAGGAGCAAGAGAGATTCGGAGCGACAAAGCGACAATTACCCCATTAATTTGAGCGAGGATGAAAGATTTGTGAATGAGGAACGTTAGAGTGAATGACTAGAGAGGCAGTGAAGGACGTATCTTTTTTCACTCTGACCGTAACTTAGGTACAAGCTGGCTCATTGGATTCCACACTCTCTCCTTTTTCTATTGTGGATCACGGATTTGTATTTTAAACCACCTCGGATACTATATCATCTTGAAAATGAGAGTCGAGAACACGAAATGGACATTCACAGTGCCTTTTATCTCCACGACAATACATCGGTGAAACACGTAGCAACTGAGCTAACATGATAGCATCGTTCTCAAATTCAGATAGAAACAAAATACATAAATCCCTGACTGGAAGGATAGACAGAAGATCAACAATACTATTAAACCATGGACATGTAACTACACGGTTAATAATTCTCAGCCTGGCAAAGCTTAACAATGCTTTTGCTAACGACGCTGAAGCTAACTTAGCAACCGGACCTCACAGAGCTATGATAAAAACATTAGCGCTCCACCTACGCCAGCCAGCCCTCATCTGCTCATCAACACCCGTGCTCACCTGCGTTCTAGCGATCGACGGCGCGACGAAGGACTTCACCCGATCATCCGTGCGGTTGGCAGCTAGCATTGGCTAGGCGTCTGCTATCCAAGTAAGTAGTCCTTGTTGTGTTGCTACAGCCAGCCGATAATACACCGATCCCACCTACAACGTTCTTCTTTGCAGCCTCCATTGTTCATTAAACAAATTGCAAAAGATTCACCAACACAGATGTCCAGAATACTGTGGAATTATGACATGAAAACAGAGCTGTTTTGTATTGGATTCAACGGGCTCCGAATACTTCCGTTGCCGTCGTGACGTCACACGCATACGTCATATCCAAAGGAGTTTTTCAACTGGAAGTTTAGCGGGAAATTTAAAATTGCACTTTATAAGTTAACCCGGCCGTATTGGCATGTGTTGCAATGTTAAGATTTCATCATTGATATATAAACTATCAGACTGCGTGGTCGGTAGTAGTGGGTTTCAGTAGGCCTTTAACTTCATTAATTATTGTGGCCACTAGGTGTCGTCAAAAAACAATGACCATGCCACTTCAACTTAGACCCAGTTTACAACGCACAAATTATTTTTTCCTCCCTAAGGTCAAACCAAATCAAACTTTATTTATATAGAACTTTTCATACACAGACAAGTGGCAAACACAAAATGCTATACAAAAAAAATTTAAAAGAAGAGAAGAAAAGATACCCACAAAGTGACACAGATCTGATTTTTTTTGCCAGTCTAAATGCTCCAAAGTGCTTCAAATCTAATCTTTTTGCATAAATTCAGGCCACATCATGAGGTAGTCCAAATCCAATTAAAATCTGATCATTTCAAATGTGACTTTCACACTAAACAGCAATGTGACCTGAATGCGACTTTTTTGTCAGCTTTGGGCAAGGTACGTCATTAGAGTGCGCTGGGAAAAATGCAGCCCGATAGTGGAAGTGGATACTTCATCACAAGTTCACAACATAAGGTTTCGGTGAGCAAAGTCTTCTTTCGACAGCCGAATTTTCAGTGCATCACTACTCAACAGTGTGCAAACAATAGGCTATTATAAAATCTGAATATATATTCTGATTCTGAAGAAATAGTGATTGTTAAAGGACCGGAATTGACGCTGCGGCGTATTTGCATGTTACATACATTGAGTAAGTTGTTTACGTAAGTGAGTTGAAAAATAAAGATAACATAGATCCACGCTGACGTCCGTGCCTCCTCTGCTTAACAGCCATAAAAAGATTAGAACCCTCCCAAATATATAAAACTATTGTATATATATTAATTCATACATTATATTACTTTAATGTCTTTTCTCGTAAAAAAAAAAACAGTAATTTTTAAGGTGTGGCGGTATATATTTTACTTTGTAGTAGTAGTAACGACTTCCTTGTTCATTTACGGAATTCAGTCAACTTCCTTTGTTTTCACTTTATCGGACTGCGCATGCAAGTGACGTCGAGGCCACATTGGGGCCACATTGCGGCCCTTGCTCATTTATACTGGAATGATAAAGATCACATTTTACTTGCAGTGTTAACAATCGGCTGGAAAAAAATCTGATTTAGTCCACTTTGGCCTGCAGTGTAAACGTTGTCTTCAAGACAGTATAAGTTAATTCCAGAGGGTTAATAATAAATAGGTTAGTGTTTTTCATACCTACTCAAAAAGGTTAATTATGTCTTCTTGCTCATATACTTTTACATTTTCTTCTAGTCAGAGGGCAGAGGGGAGCCAACCAGGTAGACTTGAAAGGTCTGCCTGGTTGGCCAAGCCTTTAAGAACAGTTGATAGGTGACACACCACAGTGGTCAGCTGACCCTTTTGAAGAAGACTGCAGATGACATTTTAAACATGTCGAGTACAAATTGTACCAAAAATATTGTCTGGCTTGAAGAAAATTGAAATGTTTTTCATAACTACTACTCTAAGGCCTACTGAAACCCACTACTACCGACCACGCAGTCTGATAGTTTATATATCAATGATGAAATCTTAACATTGCAACACATGCCAATACAGCCGGGTTAACTTATAACGTGCAATTTTAAATTTCCCGCTAAACTTCCGGTTGAAAATGTCTATGTATGATGACGTATGCGCGTGCTATCACGTTAGCTCAGTAGCTAAAGAGCTTCACCGATGTATTGTCATGGAGATAAAAGTCACCGTGAATGTCCATTTCGCGTTCTCGACTCTCATTTTCAAGAGGATATAGTATCCGAGGTGGTTTAAAATACAAATCCGTGATCCACAATAGAAAAAGGAGAAAGTGTGGAATCCAATGAACCCTTTTACCTAAGTTACGGTCAGAGCGAAAAAAGATACGTCCTGCACTGCATTCTAGTCCTTCACTCTCACGTTCCTCATCCACGAATCTTTCATCCTCGCTCAAATTAATGGGGTAATCGTCGCTTTCTCGGTCCGAATCTCTCTCGCTGCATTGTAAACAATAGGGAAATGTGAGCAGCCCTCCAGTCTGTGACGTCACGCTACTTCCGGTAGGGGCAAGGCTTTTTTTTTATCAGCGACCAAAAGTTGCGAACTTTATCGTCGTTGTTCTCTACTGAATACTTTCAGCAAAAATATGGCAATATCGCGAAATGATAAAGTATGACACATAGAATGGATCTGCTATCCCCGTTTAAATAAAAACATTTAATTTCAGTAGGCCTTTAATTAACTTCACTTGATCAAACCTTTTCCAACATTCCACGCTACAAAATAATACAAGTATGTATGATTCCCGCTGACATAACATTGCATTAATATTGCATTGGATAAAAGTTGTATAGTGACAACACTAGTTTAGAATTTAAAAAATATATATTTTTAGGGCTTTTTATGGGTTAGTTTTCAAATATTTTTGGGGGGGTTTACAATTTATTGTACTGACTTATGTGTGGTACTGTAACATACGATAATGACAACAATAATAAGACAACAATCTAGTGTTCTACTTACCATTCCAGTCTTTACAATACGAGAACCTTCAAATATTCTTGTGGTATTTGCTAGAATTGAAAGAAGAGGATGAATGATGCACCTACAATGTATTAAAGGTACGATTAAATGATAAAAAGCTACCTCTGAAGAGCAAAGTTTGGCTGAAGTCGCTGCGTAGGTCGTGTTGGCAGACTGCCTGCACTCGGAACAAGTACAGCACATCTGGCGACACATTAGTGATGACCGCTTTCTGCAAGAAAAAACCCAAACATTTTATTTAATATGATGATGGATTCCTGCTGATTGATGAAGTGTGTCCAAAACATTTAGTCCTTAGTTTGAATGGCTGACGACAAGTCAGCAGTTGAAAAAGCAGCTTGTATTTCTCCAGGACAATTGAGATAAAAGGTGTGCAGACGTGAAATGGATATCAAGAGAGCATAATAAGGGGAAGTGACAGCGAGGGAGTACTTGAAAGAAGTGACATTAATGGATCAACACTGACAGCGGAATGAAGTGTCTGAGCTATAAATGTACAATCACACTAAATTAATTAAAGACAGTGAAAGCAAAGACACAATTCACTGCAATCCCTGGTCTGAAAAAGAAGAAAAAAAGCTGTCAACAGACAAGTGTGGGGTTGCTAAGCAGGCAAAGCTGCAGGAAAAGTTCAATACAAGTTTAAAAAAATAATACTAGTCTTCTTATCAAATATACACGCTGCTCAAAATGAGGTCAGCTTCACTTTATCAGTTTTCATCACAATCTGTTCAGCCTTCATCTCCAAGTTCCACAACGTGTCCCATGTGTTTCCTCCACATAAAACACAAGTTGAAGACACACATATCACACTATTATATAAATATTATATATATAATATTATATAAGCTGCTTTTGTGGCTCGTCTAATCTTCCTTCCTCAGACTCCACACATGAGTGAACCTACACCACAATTAGGTCATTAGCGCAACGCCACCTTCATTTTAACTATTCGTCTGTTTTGGCAAGCTGTTAAGCTTTTGTGTAAACAGTTTTAATGTTTTTTAAATTAATCATTAAACTGCTGGCAGGCAATTCTCCAATAGATATTCAGAAAAAAATAAGTACTTTGATACATTTTGTACATTAAAGATGCTAAAACCAATCTAGAGTTTCTCACAAGACTGCCATCAATTGTAAGTGTATGTAATGTAATGACGTACAGTTGGACATGACGCATCGCAAGAAATTAGTAAAAAATATGAAGAGCAAAACAAATATGTTTAGAAAATAAGAGTGTCCTGATACAACTTTTTCAATTTCGATACGATACGATATTAGAGCCTTGAGTACTGGCCGATACCGATATTGAGCCGATACAATAACAGCAGGAATCATACATCATTTTATTATTTAGTCGTCTGGAATATTAGAATAGGTTTAAACATGTGACATTAGTCAAGTAGAGACAATGATAAATATGAAAAACACTAACCTATTTATTAGACTCCACACATGAGTGAACCTACACCACAATTAGGTCATTAGCGCAACGCCACCTTCATTTTAACTATTCGTCTGTTTTGGCAAGCTGTTAAGCTTTTGTGTAAACAGTTTTAATGTTTTTTAAATTAATCATTAAACTGCTGGCAGGCAATTCTCCAATAGATATTCAGAAAAAAATAAGTACTTTGATACATTTTGTACATTAAAGATGCTAAAACCAATCTAGAGTTTCTCACAAGACTGCCATCAATTGTAAGTGTATGTAATGTAATGACGTACAGTTGGACATGACGCATCGCAAGAAATTAGTAAAAAATATGAAGAGCAAAACAAATATGTTTAGAAAATAAGAGTGTCCTGATACAACTTTTTCAATTTCGATACGATACGATATTAGAGCCTTGAGTACTGGCCGATACCGATATTGAGCCGATACAATAACAGCAGGAATCATACATCATTTTATTATTTAGTCGTCTGGAATATTAGAATAGGTTTAAACATGTGACATTAGTCAAGTAGAGACAATGATAAATATGAAAAACACTAACCTATTTATTATTAACCCTTTGGAATGGACTTATGGACTTATGCTTGTTGCTGTTTGTTACTAGATACTTTGTAATATGTATGTTTGATATGTCTTTATTAAGGTTGTCCTGATACCAATATTTTGGTACAGATACGTTTCAAACTAAAGAGGATCACAACAAAGGTCATATTGGCTTCCTGTTAACACAAAATCTTATAATATATTAAACATATGTTTCTTAATGCACTTAAAGAACAAATTTAAAAGGTTACAATTAAAAGAAAAAGGCATTGAACACATTGGCTGCTCTTATTGCACTCAAAGAACAATTTACAAGGGTCTATATTACATTTAGTCTAGGATTAGGTTAGAATAGAATAGAAAGCTTTACTGACATTATATAAAATGCTTCATGATATATGGTTGCCACTCTTGGTCTGGGCTTTAACAAAAATACAATCATTAATAAATACTAAAAACAATACTGTGGCTAAAAGTAGACATATAAGACATGTAGCAGGTAAAACAAACATTGTTAAAGATAACACACAAATTGTAGGAATTTGTTAAAAAATCCAGTCTCATTTTTTGCATTGGTTTACGCTATGTGGGCGCTTTTGACTGAGCTAATAATTGGCAACTAGCCAAACAGCTTTGTGCGCATCCACATATCTGTAACGGCACAAAAGAAGAGCTACTTAGATACATTACCTGTTGATCTGCCTGCTTGTTATTTAATTGTTCAGCTAAGTATGAAGCAAAGATTGTAATATTTTAGTTATGCCTCCTTTGGCGAGGCATGTTTTAAAGCAGCACTGTGCTTCCGAGTTTAAAGTGTCATCTTTATCAAATACTTTCAAATTGCGCTTCACGCATCCTTTTTATTAACCAGTAGAATTGCCGTTTGTTGCCATTCTTCCTCTCCAAGCTCTCGGCTCTGTGTGTGCGTGCTGACACACTTGACGTCATGCACCTCGGCGCTGCATGTTGCCGCTGCAGCATGCCGATGAAAAAAAAAAGTACTGGTATTTTTCAAAGGTATTATAGTATTGTTTTTAATTCATTAGTACCAAAGTACTTTATTAATACCGGTATACCGTACAACCATTGTGTTTATATTGACAAAGGTGTTCAATGACAGACACTAGAAGGACAAGTAATGAGCCCGCCTTTATTCACTAACTTACACAGGGTGGTTGT
The DNA here is from genome assembly GCF_033978785.1 of Entelurus aequoreus. Taxonomy (NCBI): domain Eukaryota; kingdom Metazoa; phylum Chordata; class Actinopteri; order Syngnathiformes; family Syngnathidae; genus Entelurus; species Entelurus aequoreus. The sequence goes on from NC_084731.1 coordinate 34,543,016, forward strand.
GTCTGCGGGCTGGATTGGACAATAGGAAGAATAAGGCATAACCTCAAGCGCAAACATTTTAGCGCTAATGGGAGAATAGGACCCAGGGGTTTCCCCCAAATTGCCAAGATATCGATGGCAGTGGGGGACTGTCATTGGGCGTGGTCATCATGACATCATCATATAATTTGCATAATCTTGTATGATACATATATTTTCTGTAAAAATTCAAAAAAATGTATATACACATTTATTTATGTGTTAATTAGTATTAACATAAATAGTATTCTTTTTTTTTATATAATATCATTTTGCTATATTTTTCAATTGTTGCTGTTCATTGTACGATGTACTTTGTTGAGAATTTTTTAAATGTCTTTAAGTGACTTTTTCTTTATTAAAAACGACTAGCAACATTTTTGGTACAGCACTTGTCAATAGTGCACAGATCATAGGCTATATGTATAGCCATTTATACTGTAAAAACCTTCTAGTGTAAAATGTATATGTTTGTGTGTTATTGATATCCCATGATCTTAGACACCATGCATGAAGTGAAAGGGGATTGGCAGAGGATAAGGAAGTGTTGTTGTGTGTCTGCGCGGGGACGGAAATGTGTGCACAGGAGGAAATACTTATTGGAATTAGCATAAGATTGGCAATAAAAGTTAAAAAGAGCATCTGAGTTTGTGTGATTTTTATATTACTTTATTTGTTTTTACATGAAAAAAAACCTAATTTTTAGGTGTGCAGAGGGCTTTTCTTTGTTTGCCGTGGCAGCACGCCATGATCAAAAACAAAGGGGAAACCCTAGAACCTTTATTGAATAGGATGTCATATTATACATTAGTTATACAAATTACATTTACTTGCATTCCTGCAGAGAAAAAACAATTTTCAAGGCCAAAAGAATAAATAAAAATGTCTGAATATGTGTTGACTGTTTAATTATTTCCGATCATCTTTCAAATAATAAATGTTTTTAGTTTTAGAAAAACGTTTTTAATATTGTCAAGTTGATCATTTTTGTGAAAGACGTTCTATACATTTGACAATAAGCATCGTACACAACACCTTTGGTAGGAGCTACAACAGAAATGGCAAGGATCTGTAAGGTGCAACATGATTGACAGATGGAGAAAACCTCACATGAAGCTCATACACTGATAACAATATTGATGGACATGTAAATGTGCTGTATGGATTTATCAGATGGAGCTGTCAGTGTACTTGATAGGCAGGTGAGTGACAGGTGAGTGACAGTGTGGGGTCACAGGGTGCTTTGATCAATCAATCAATCAATCAATGTTTATTTATATAGCCCTAAATCACAATATCAACCATCAGCTCCATGCTGAGTCGTCACTTCTTACACCAACAGATCCATGTTGAAAAACTACTGTAATGTCGTATTATTATTATATTGTCATATTTTTATATTGCTATGTCGTCATATTGTTATGTTGTTATATTATTATGTTGTCATATTGTTGTGTTATGTAGTCATATTTTTATGTTGTCATATTGATATATTATTGTTATGTCATTATATTGTTATGTTGTTGTATTGTTGTGTTATTTTGTCATATTGTTGTGTTGTTATATCGGGAGTTTTACACGGTTATCATTACTGACATTTATGTGTATGTAGTACAAATGCCCGCAGCTGCTGAAACCGATGCAAAAGAATGACCGCTCAATTACTGACGCTGGAAAACATACCGACTTCCTCGTCATGTATCTTTCGGTTGATTCACTTATTAAATGTCGGCACAGGCCTAATCTTTCATTAGTCAGATATGCTCTAAATATAAAAAACATATATAAACAACAATTCCTACTTTGTGGAAATTCATGTATCACAGTCAGGTCTGAAACCAATTAATTAAGAACCAAACAAGAGACTGTGGTTTTCATTTGTAAACCTATCTCGTTTCGCATTTTTTGAGCGACATTTGATTGGTTTTAGTGCGTTCAATACATTAGAATTATTATAAGGGCATTAAATAGAAGATGCTCATATCACATCTTCAACTTTTCTGTCCGCAAGCATTAGAGTAAAAGTTAGGACCTCCCGATATAGACTGTGGTTCTCAAACTGTGGTACAAATACCACAGATTGTACGCAGGCTCCATCTAGTGGTACTTATGATTATATTGCTGTTATTCCAAAGTCAGAAGTACCTTATTTTCCGGACCATAGTGCGCACCAGATTGTAAGGCGCACTGCCGATCAATGGTCTATTTTTGATCATTTTTCATATATTAGGCGCATTAAAGGAGTCATATTATAATTTTTTTTTTCTAAATTGAAAACACTTCCTTGTGGTCTACATAACATGTAATGGTGGTTCTTTGGTCAAAATGTTGCATAGATTATGTTTTACAGATCATCTTCAAGTCGCTTTCTGACAGTCGCTTCCGGATGCGCCGTTTTGTGGGCGGTCTTATTTACGCGGCTCACCTTTGGCAGCGTCTTCTCACCGTCATCTTTGTTGTAGCGGTGTAGCGTGCAATGACGGCAGTGGAAGAAGTGTCAAAAGATAGAGCTAACTGTTTGAATGACATTCAGACTTTACTTCAATCAATAACGGAGCAGCATCTCCTCATCCGTGAAACAGCAACACCGGAAATGTTTCCCGTGAAAAACCGTCCGACCGGAACTCTAATAACTAAAGTTCCTTGGGTGAATAATGTCAACTCACTACACCAGTATGTTTTGCGCTTTCATGGTGAGTTTACTGACAGATATAAGTAAGAACTTTACACTACTTTATATAAGAAATGGCAACTGCGGAGGATGAATGTCCCATAACAAGAAGATGGAGAAAAAGAAGAAGCTTATCAACTCCGGCGTCGGCACGGACATGCGCAATTTTTCAGGATTTATGCAGATCCCTAATACAGATCAGCAGGTACCAGAAAGTAAGACAAGTTGCTTTTGCATAATATTGCGAAACAAAACGCCAGATAATATGTCTTACCTTATACACGCACCATACTAATACTCGTATGTTTAATGTGCCGACAATCCTTCAAGAGGTGCGGCTTCATAGCTTACCAAAGCCGTACTAAAACATTTTGATCGATTTTTAAGCGCAGTGTGTAATGTTGTATATTTTCAATGGAACATTTCAAATGTTGGTGTTGTTTACTTGAAACATATTGCCATCGTAGTGCAGCCTACACTTATCTCTTATGTTTGACTGCCATTTACTTGTCACACTTATCATTACACCATGTACCAAATAGCCTTACATTATTCCTTACATTAGGCGCACCGGGTTATAAGGCGCACTGTCGAGTTTTGAGAAAAAAAAAAGATTTTAAGTGCGCCTTACAGTCCGTAAAATATGGTATGCTATTATTATAAAATACAACATTGTATTAATGCACTCACCATGCTTTGATCCCCCGTCTTAGTGAAGGTCTCCTCGTCGGCCACGTCCCGCTTCACCCAGCTGTAGGACACCATATAGCTGCTGATGGGCGGCTGGTACACGCTCAGGGGGCGCTGCCAGCTTACCATCAGGGCCGTCCGGTTGAGCGGGCGGATCTTCATGCTCACTGGAGCACTGCTGCACACTAAAAGGTGAGCAAGAGGATCATAAATATGCATCAAATATCAATTTATCATCAATAACTCCACACATTTGCTGTTTTTTGTTGTTTTATTTACAAGGCGTCCATTGTTGCAAGAAATACTCCAAATGCAGGAAGAGAAGGCGAGCACACACACTGACCTCAAGGTGGCAGTAGATGATTATTATTATAAATGAAGAGCACTGTGACAGTTGGATGTTCTTCAGCAGCTCAACAGCAACTTGTCACCTTTTATGATTAACTGAAACTGTCAATCATCTGAAACGCGAGGTGACAGTAAAAACTATAGCAACATGTCACCTCATAGACCACATGAGGGGAAAAAATAATATGTATGTTTTTATACATCAGTCACAGAAGACCCGAGGGGCAAAAAAAAAAAAAACAATAGCGAGAAGGAGTCAAGGTGTTGATGAAGTGTGAGCGGGTGTAAATTCAGATTCAAGTTACCAGCAGTGTCAGTGGTGAACATTTAAAGAAAGAAGTGGCATTGTTATCAAGTGTGGCTTCTGGAATATTCTTCATTATATCCGATAAAGAAAATCAATGCATTGTTTAAAATAATTTTTACATTTAGTTTGTTGCTTTGGGATACATTTTCAAAGAAGAACATCACGTGACGACAATTCAACATGTCTGACAAGGAGCAGGAATAAGCAGATATTATTTAGTTCTACGCCATCTGCCTGCCAAAAATGTTTCAAAAGTTTTTTTTAAAATCAATCTAAGATAAGAAAGAGCATGCAACTGGATAACACAGATATAATTAGATAAGATATATCACTAGTTAACATACAGTAAATATAACTAGATGCCATAACTGTAAGTGCATGTAGCCTATGCAATCAAGTCTTATATGCATATCAGTGTTGGCATTCACAGATTTTTTGTGTCTTTTTACGCATTGAAATCAGTAAGGACGCGCAAAAAAATATTTTTTGTGGAAGATTTTGCACATTTTGTTTGTTTGTTATAAAAAAACATAGTTTTCTTTGACAAAAAAGGGCAGAAAACAAACAAACAAAAAAACAACATAAAAAAAACCCTAACAACTTAAAATTGACGGATATATCTGAAGTTGATGTAGACTCTAGAGATTTAAGCGTTAAATTCATAATGTATGTATTCCCTGGCACACCATTATCATAATTTCATGACCTAAGAGAAAAACTTTTTACACTTTTATACTGAAATAAATACACCTACAACTTATTAAATAAGAATACAGAAAAAAATACTGGCAGCGGTAAAGTTCAGATCCATGAAGGAAAGAAGGGGGAGGTGTGCTGTGCTGTGCTGTTGTTCTTAGATTGACGAGTAAAGAGTCGACTCACTTAAGGCTGTTAAAAGAAAAAAAAGGGGGCCTCTCAAGTTGCGACCACTGTTTGTACATTGATGTTACATCCATGATGTTGTTCACAACAACACAAGAAGATGAGATGTGTTGAGGGTGTATGGATTGTTTCATTGTTTAGTCGCTGTTTCAAGTGGCCGGGTCCACATTGTTTAGTTCAGGACGAGGTGGTTGAGTGTGTCGGGATTATTTATGAGCGCTACCGGACACATTATTTTCCCAAACAAATGTTTCTTCTCCTCACAATTACAACATCTATCCATCTATTTTGTACCGCTTGTCCCTTTCAGGGCCGCATGAGCCTATCCCAGTTCACTCACATTTATGTCAATTTCCCTGATATTATTTTGCGTTTGTCAGGCGCTTCCGTTTTATTGGACAATTACGTGACTACGTCCGCGGTTTCGTGAACGAAGAAATCATATGACCTACTTTTTTGTTGAGTTTAGTGATTATCCATTAGCCATACTAGCGTTGTGTCAAATAAAAAGTAACCATAGTGACATCCCAAGCTCCAAGTAGACATGCCCTTTTTTTTACTGAGTCGCTCCTCATCTGTTCCACAAGCTCCGGAATTTGCATGCACGTTGTGCTGCTCATTAATCCATTTTTTGTCTCTCGATTATTATACTTTCATAATCGTGAGAAGCCATAATCGAAATCGAAATTAAAATTGTAATAATTGTCCAGCCCTGTTACATATATGCTAGCACGTCTTATTTACATATATGACAGCATTTCTTACATATGTATTACAATTATGCTAGCATGTCCAATTTACATGTATGCCACCATGTCTTATTTACATGTATTACATGTATGCTAGCTTGTCCTATTTACATTTATGCCATCATTTCTTATACAGTATATGTATTACATGTATGCTAGCTGGTCCTATTTACATGTATGCCATCAATTCTTATATATGTATTACATGTATGCTAGCACGTCTTATTTACATATGTGGCATAATTTCTTACATATGTATTAAATATATGCTAGCACATTTAATTAACATGTATGCTAGCATGTCTTATAGATGTGATACATACACCGTATTTTTCAGAGTATAAGTCGCTCCTGGGTATAAGTCGCACCGGCCGAAAATGCACAATAAAGAAGGAAAAAAACATATATAAGTCGCACTGGAGTATAAGTCGCATTTTTTGGGGAAATGTATTTGATAAAACCCAACACCAAGAATAGACATTTGAAAGGCAATTTAAAATAAATAAAGAATAGTGAACAACAGGGTGAATAAGTGTACGTTATATGAGGCATAAATAACCAACTGAGAACGTGCCTGGTATGTTAACGTAACATATTATGGTAAGAGTTATTCAAATAACTATAACATATAGAACATGTTATACGTTTACCAAACAATCTGTCACTCCTAATCGCTAAATCCGATGAAATCTTATACGTCTAGTCTCTTACGTGAATGAGCTAAATAATATTATTTGATATTTTACGGTAATGTGTTAATAATTTCACACATAAGTCGCTCCTGAGTATAAGTCGCACCCCCGGCCAAACTATGAAAAAAACTGACTTATAGTCCGAAAAATATGGTATGCTAGCACATTTAATTAACATGTATGCTAGCATGTCTTATAGATGTGATACATCTATGCTAGCACGTCAGATTTGCATAAATTACATGGATGCCCGCATTTCTTATTTACATACTGTATGTATTACATGTATGCTAGCTTATCCTATTTGCATTTATGCCATCACTTCTTATATATGTATTACATGTATGCTAGCACGTCTTATTTACATATATGGCATCATTCTTACATACGTATTACATATATGCTGGCACATTTAATTAACATATATGCTAGCATGTCTTATAGATGTGATATATATATGCTAGCATGTCATATTTGCATAAATTACATGGATGCCAGCACGTCTTATTTACATACTGTATGTATTACATGTATGCTAGCTTGTCCTATTTACATGTATGCCATCAATACTAATATACTGTATGTATTACATGTATGCTGGCACATCTTATTTACATATGTGGCATCATTTCTTACATATGTATTACATATATGCTAGCACATTTAATTAACATGTATGCTAGCATGTCTCATATATGAGATACATATATGCTACCACACCATATTTGCATAAATTACATGGATGCTAGCACGTCTTATATACATATATGGCATAATTTCTTACATATGTATTACATATATGCTAGCATGTCTTACATATGTGATCCATCTATGCTAGCGCGTCATATTTGCATAAATTACATGGATGCTAGCACGTCGTATTTACATGTATTACATGTATGCTCGCATTTCTTATTTACCTGTATTACATGTATGCTATCATGTCTTATTTACATGTATTACATATATGCTCGCATTACTTATTTACATTCTGTATGTATTACATGAATGCTAGCATGTCATCCAGAGCATTTGGAGCACACATGTAATTCACAGTCCGAGTGTAAGGTTTAGAAATGCCACATCAGTGTCAAAGAAAAGGAACTGCAGTAATGTTGCTAAGTACACTTCCTGCATCCCTGACACATTCACATTTGAAAGGACACACACTCTTAATGTGTTTCAGGGAAGCACCTCACTTTTCCCACGAAAGACGTTACATTGTGAACAACAACTTGTGTTAAAAATCCCACTAACTAGTAGGGTGTAACCATTCATTGACGTTGTCGACAACAATAATTAATAACATTTGAGGCTGACAGATTTGCTCGTGTATTTTCCAGACAAAGACAAACATGCACGTGTCAAAGTTACAACTAACTTGCTCAAATTGCAAAGCGGACCTTGCTTTCTATGGCAGTAAGTCTGTGATGTGTAAGCATTTAAAGCAGAGACGTGTCAGACATCTGGAGGATGGAATCTCCAACTTTCTTCGGAAAGATAGTTAACGTGTTAGCTAGCTAACTAGCAACAGACAAAGTTTTGTGAGAAATAGATTCCACTTTTACTGTAGCCAAAGTCCGCCAGCTAAACTTAATCAACACACCTGTGCACATCTTTATAAACACATCATCATCACATTTTATAATGTCCCCATTGTGGGAAGAATAACAAGTATTTCCATCTATCTACAGTTGAAGTCCCAACGATAGTCACACACACTCTAGGTGGTGTGGTGAAATTATCCTCTGCATTTGACCCATCCATTGAGAGGTGAGGGGAGCAGTGAGCAGCAGCGGTGGCCGCGCTCGTGAATCATTTTGGAGATTTAAGCCCCAATTCCAACCCTTGATGAGTCATAATCATCAAAAAAATGCTTCTTTCTATTTGAGGAAGTTGAAAACATTTGGTGTCCTTTTGTTGTCATTTCTGCGATTTATCTTAATACATAAACATGAATATTCGTTTTTATCAGCAGTTCGTTCGCACATTTAAAAACATATCTCAAGCTGAATTTAAAAGTTGATGGCAAACATAGAGCCGCTGAAAAGACTTCATAATCCAATATCCAACCCGATCCTTATGCATCAGTCAGTGACGTCTCTATATGCAAGATGATCCCCTGCTGGTCCCACTATGGACTGGACTCTCACATTATTAACTAGATCCACTCGACATCCATTGCACCGGTCCCTGGGTTTCTCGTTGTTCCCATTGGGTTGAGTTTTTTCTTGCCCTGATGTGGGATCTGAGCCGAGGATGTCGTTGTGGTTTGTGCAGCCCTTTGACACGTTTGTGATTTAGGGCTATATAAGTAAACTTTGATTGATTGTCTAATTTAGGGGTGTCCAAACTTTTTCCACTGAGGGCCGCACACGGAAAAATTAAAGCATATGGGGGCCATTTTGATATTTTTCATTTTCAAACCATAACAAAATATATGCATTTTTTAATTTATTTTACCTTTAGGGGTCCCGGGGACCATAAAGGGTCTCAGTCATTAAAATGTTAAAAATAAGTCAGATTATTATTATTTTTTAATTATTTAGCACTTACAGTAAATCTCTATATCAACTTCAAGTTGATATAAAGTAATACAAATTAAAAAAAATGTTTTATGGCTTTTCTGTCAAAAACAACTTTGTTTCTTTATAGTAAAACTGAAATATGCAGTATTTAGTAATTAGAGCCCTAAAAATCAATAATGCAGGACACCATTGATTTGAATTCTTTCATATTTTTGAGTAATCACAGTGAAAAGATAAATAAAAAATCACTAAATATATTTGGGATCCAAAAGGTGCCCCACTCATAAAGTGATACATTTTTATTAGGTTTTTCTTTTACTTTCAACACTTAAGTTACGAGATCAACTTCAGATATATCTGTCGATTTTATGTTGGAACAATTATTTTGTTTGTTTTATGCGCTTTTGTCAAAGAAAACTTTGATGTTTTTATATGGCTACTACACAATATATGCAATATTTACCACATAAAACATTTTAAAGTGAAATATTTGAAGTAATTGGAGCCCTGAAAATAATTCATTTTAACATGGATTTTTTGTCATTATTTTTTTTTTTGAGCAATGGCAAAAAAAGAAAAATGAAGAAAGACAAAAGAAAAAAAAAAACAGCCTGGATGGCAGCTTTTGTGTCAACATTGCAACTTTTTCTCATTAGATTTTACCTCATTCTACTTTTTTTAATGTTCCTTTTTATTTTTACAATAGTATTTCCAGAATGTGTGGCGGGCCGGTAAACAATTAGCTGCGGGCCGCAAATGGCCCCCGGGCCGCACTTTGGACACCCTTGGTCTAATTGAATTAGTCGACTAATTGCTAAGATACTAATTATACAAATTAAGTTTGTTGTCAGCAGACTAGTATTAATGTATTCTCTCAATATTTGTATGGATAACTATTCGTTGTTTGGACGTTTGTGGCTGTGACCAGTGTTTTTCAACCACTGTGTCGCGTCACACTAATGTGCCGTGAGATACAGTCTGGTGTGCCGTGGGCGATTATGTCATTTCCCCTAATTGGATTAAACATTTTTTTTGCAAACCAGTAATTATAATTTGCAAATAATGTGCCGTTGTAGAGTGTCTGTGCTGTCTAGAGCTCAGCAGAGTAACCGTGTAATACTCTTCCATCTCAGTAGATGGCAGCCGGTAGCTAATTGCTTTGTAGATGTCGGGAACATGGTTTGTCGTAATCACAATATGCAGACGGTATCTAATACATAAACCAAAAATAAACAAAAGATGAGGGCCGCTAAGAAAGGGCATTGAAGCTTAGGGGACGCTATGCAGAACGAAACCTAAAACTGAACTGGCTACAAAGTAAACAAAAAACAAAATGCTGGACGACAGCAAAGACTTACTGTGGAGCAGACGGCGTCCACAAAGCACATCCGAACATGACATGACAATCAACAATGTCCAGACAAAAAAGGATAAAACAACTTAAATAGCATTGATTGCTAAAACAACAGTGAATAGCGGTCAAGGAAGACATGAAACTGCTACAGGAAAATACCAACAAAAGAGAAAAAGCAGCCAAAATTGGAGCGCAAGACAAGAACTAAAACACTACACACACGAAGACACCAAAAAAGTCAAAATAAGTCACGGCTTGTAAACCTACTTTGAGACAAGAGCTATAGTGATGCATGGTTGGTTATGGTTTAAATTTATATTCAACAATTGCGACGACGACTTTTTATTGTCAGTATCGAGTTTCATTCTTTAATGATTTCTTTTGGTGGTGTGCCTTCGTATTTTTTCAACAAAAAATGTGCCTTGGCTCAAAAAAGGTCGAAAAACACTGACGTAGACTGCAGTCAGGCTGCTAACAGATAGGACATGTTTTATGGTCCGTTTTTTTTCTTCTTCTCGTTTGCACTATCTTTCATAGTTACACAGTGTAAGTTGATATTTATTACCTCCAAGTAGTATTATCACTGGAGGTCAAGGCTAAACATGTTGCACATCGAGTAAGACCAAGAACATGCTAGTCGCTAAGCTAGCTTGAAACAAGAGAGGAAATCGTGTTGATGGAAGCACTTTCAAGCAGAAAGTAAGCGCTTATTAAGAGAAAATGAACACAATGATTAATAAGAGTTGGAGAGAGGATAATATAACAACAACTGTTGCTGTGTAGCGGACAGGTGTATATGTAAGGGGAGGGTGGATCCATTCATATATCGCAAGTGTCGATACCAATGTTGGTATCAGTATATGATCGATAGTAGAGCGATTAGATCAATATTATTTTATTCCTTTGTTAATATTTACAAATACAGGGAATAATTGCATGGACTCAAGAAAACTATGAGGGCAAAAACCAAATGATTTAAAAGAGTACCGGTAGTATATAGTAACTTTTACTCTTGTTTCGTGTGAATGTGCACTATTGACTTTGTTTTAGTCAAAGACATAAAAAGAGAATAATGTTAAGATATTTAAATAGTGTGTTAATATTAAACTATCAATAGCACACATAATAAATACATTTCATGCATGAACTGTAGTAATTAGCAGAGTAAAACCATGATCGCCTTAACTGACAAAAAAAAGTATAATGTGTAAAATAAATGCAGCATATATATGATTAAATCGTGATCAACGAATAAAATATATTGATTGTTGATTTCAGCAAACATGCTTCTGCTGCTGAAACGAGTCATTGATCATGTATTGTTGCATTCACATCCGTTATAAAAAAATTAATAAAACAAAAATAGGAAGAAAAAAAAAAGCAGCTGGTTAAACGCTTTATATCAATGACTAAGTAAGAAAACAGTGGGTGACAGATGGTGATCAAACAATAATAAACACTTTTCGTCCAATTTTGTAACTTCTGTTGAGACGTTTTAACGATCACTTTTTTTTTAAACAAGACTGATTCCTGTCAGCTGTAGACACAACAAAACAACATCAGCAACAACATTAATATGCTGAAAAACTTCTCACTTTCTGCCATAATTACAACAAAATAAAGTTTTTGTCGTAACAACAGCCGCCGTCCTCTCTTTTACTTGCATCAACACACACCAGACTTAAACAGTGATGCGTTCAGGGGCACACAAACAGTCAGACATCTCCAACACAATATAAAGTGTAACTGCCTGGTTGTTACACAATAATGCGTTCATAATGAAGGTTAGCTTGTAGCTAACGATGCAGCAGAGCTAAGAGAAGTAATTATTGATCATATTATGACAAAATAAATGTGCACTGTATATCCACACTCCACTGTCACATTTGTGCTCATTCTACTGTCATATTAAGAATTGTAATTTATAGATATTAATCATGTTACTAGATTACAGAAATGCTAAAAAAAAGTGTAATGACATATTTTACAAACAAAAAGTTACAGGAATGTACATTTGAATCCATACTTGTGCACAACCTAGATTTAATCTGAACAAAATGATGTCTTCAAGGTGTGCTCGTCTGAAATTTAGACATACAATACTAGTACACTGCTCATTAAAAACAGTATTTTTGTTGTTTTCATTGTAACTAATCCAAATCACAAAAGTATTCTAATGAAAATGACTGCTGTATTTTTTTAATAAGCAATTTAACTTGATATAAAGTCAGCTATGAGACAGGTGAGTCGTTAGCTAGAATGTATGATAGTCCGATGTTGCTCACGGTAAGTTTATTACTATTATTGTAAAATAAAGGGAACATTACTTGTAAATGTTTTCAATATTTATTCATCAATGTATTTATTTTCTGTTAATTTCTTCAGTAGTCTTTCAGTTGAAAATCAGCATTTTGTATTGTTGGAATAAAACCACTGAATAATGAAAATATTGAATATTTGCATTGATAGTGACTTATTGGTGAAAAATAGCTGTTTGTACTATAAATGAAAGTGCATAGTACACTATGCATAATGATGTGAAATGATTTATTTTTTTGAAAAGTAATAATCTTCTGTATAAAATATAACAATATTATAACAAGTAATAACAATGTGAGCAGTGGGTATTATGACTGGTTATGACTGTAGTGTACAAACACGTGTAATTAATTACATAACGTGTTTAATTTAGGTGGGCTGTAATTGAAGAGACGCCCTGTGAATTTGATCAATTATTGTGTTTATCATACTGGAGACGTATAAATGGCTGCTGCCAAAATGCTAACCTTTTAGCGCACACTTGCAACAATAAAAGTCATTAGCACCATCACAGGGAAATGTTATGATTCTGTGTGGGTTTTATTTTCGCATTGGCCTGCCACACATTTAAAGAGAAAGTTAACATTGCCGCATGCATAATAACATTAAACACCATAATCATGCAGCTCACCTCTGGACGCCTCAGTACCACGAGCGCCAACGTTAATGTCAGTCAAGTCTTTCTTCCATGCCTCTTTCACTGCAGACTTGAAGACTTTGCGACCATCGAGGTCCTGCAAGGGACGAAAGTTGTTCCTCAAATATTCCACAGACTTGACGTGGTCCTGCTGCTCCGTCGTAAAGATGGAGTAGAAAGCCTCCAGCTGCACAAACAAACATTACAATATTTTATGTGTCAATGCATGAATGGAACAATATTGCATGTCATATCACGGCTATCATTACTATCACAGTATTGTTGAATGTGGTGAAATAGCAGCGATTAGCAATTACAATGCTAGCTTCTTGTAACAACCTATATATATATATATATATATATATATATATATATATATATATATATATATATATATATATATATATATATATATATATATATATATATATATATAAATATATATATATATATATATATATATATATATATATAAATATATATATATATATATATATATATATACACACACACACATATATATATATATATATATATATATATATATATATACATACATATATACAGTATATACTATACATATATACACAAACACACATACATATATATATATATATATACATACATACATACAGTACACATACACACATATGTATTTATAAATAAACACACATACATACATGTGTGTTTATTGTGTTCATGTGTGCATATACATGTATATGCACACGCTCGCACACATACATTTTCTATATCCCTTTATAAATATGTAACATTTTAGTACATATACACAATATTAGTCAGAAACATTCACACCTTGTCACCAGCAGGTACGAGCCTCTATCATTAGTGTGACTAACTTCTCAATGGTGTAAATGTGCAGCAATTGATTGTCTTGAAGGATCGCTGAGCACATGCAGTAATAATAATAATAAAGTGATAACGACACTGCACAGATAGTGTGGAATCCATGCATGCTTGCACAAGTGAATTACAGCTTTATAAGAGACGTTGTGTGGCGCCACTAACGTGGTCAATATTCTTGCTGCTGGAAAAGAAAATCCCACTGAGTCTTGCACATTTCTACAGTGCAGACGACTCTGGAGAACATTAAGCTGGCTAAGCCAAGAATTATTGCAAAATGCTGCGCTGGGGATCCATAAAACATCCGTAAACATGATTTAGCACGTATTAGCTAACAGAATCAACAAAAGGCAGCCAGAGGTAGGATGTAGGAAACATGGTCAATCACATGTGCGCATGTGGTAGAGTAGATCTAAAAGAACTTTAGAAAATGTTTATAAAGCAACATTTACAATAGTATATCTTCTGAAGAGACACGATTATGCTAATGCTTCCATTATTAAAACAAGCAAATGGCTCCCAGGTTGGACTTTAGCCACCCCTGGTTTATATCCGTAAACAATATTTATTATTTCATCATATGTTGTGTTTAAAATAAACAAAAAAAATAAATAAATATAGAAAGTATACTTCAGGATACTTTAAAATAGTCCGTGTACAGCTTGTATAGCAGTATAAATTTGAGCAGTGCATGATTTGAATTTTTTTCAAGCCACTACCGATTACAGCAAATGTTCCTCTTCTCAAGACTGTTATAGACAAGATAATCAATATTTATTATATTGTAATTGTAGATTTAAGTATATTGTGTGCGCATATTTTTTTGTACAGCTTTTTTTTTCTTTTTCTTCGTCATCGAAGGTTTTTCAAAATACTGGTGTTTCAGGTGGCTTATAAGGTTTAATGTGTTTTTTCCCTTCTCCTCATGTAATGTTTGTACAACATTTGGTGCAAATACAGTAACACAAAAATATTAATTATCCATTCGATATCTACCATGCGTCCCTAATAGACTTACGATCCAAAAATGAGTCGCGAAACAGACATCTTTGTCTCAATATAAAAAACAAGAAATTATAAAAATATTAGTATAAATATTTGGCTATACAAGTGAGTAGCAAGAAAATTGTGCTTTGCTGACAGTCAAGCATGCTGGTAGTAACGTCATGCTCTGGGGATGCATGAGTGCTGCTGGCACTGAGGAGCTGGCGAATCGTATTGCAGATTTCTAACAGGATAACTAAATACTAAACACAACACTGATGTGACGGTAAAGCTGCACACAGGCTACTCTAAGTTGTATCCAAGTAGTATTCAGATATAAACATGCTGAGAAATTGGCTATGCATACATTAGTTCAGTGGTTATAAATGTTTTTTTTCACAAAGTACCACGTCAGAAAAAACTTGGCTCTTCAACTGCAACCATGATGACCAACATTAAGATACAGTAGCAAAATAGGCCTGAGTATTTATTAAAAACAAGGCATAGGTTTTATTCAACAAGTACAGTATAATTCATATTTTGGCTACTGTAACATTACACATACTTTGAACAGTAACACTGTGTTTGAGTGTAAGAAAATAAAACACTGTACTTTAATCCAGTGATTTCTTGGCGTACCACTAAATGGAGCCCTCGTACCATTAGTATACACGTACCTCAATGTTAGAATCACTGCATTAGTTTATTGTGCATACATTATTCTAGTTTATAATACATACAGTAGTTTATTATACATACCTTATTTTATTGTGCCTACAATAGTTGTGTCAAAGCTTTGACAGTAGCTGAGCACACGTTAATGAGGTGAATATTTATTGTATGAAGATGAAGTTCAGTGCTTTATTTAGCACAGACTATTATTAGTTACTTCTCAAGAATTTAGACAGTAGAATATTTTTTTGGTACGTGAAAGACTTGAGGAACGGACAAAAGAGGCGGGAAGATGCGAGGTGTAAAAAAGAAGGAATTGGCATAGAGCAAAAAAGATGTGATTGGCATGGGGCAAAAATAGGTGATTGGCATGGATCACAAAGGATGTGATTGGAATGGATCAAAAGGATATAACTAGCACGAAGCAACAATGATGAGATTGGCATGGAACAAAAAAGGATGTGATTGGCATTGGGCAAAAAAGGATGTGATTCGCATGGAGCAAAAAGGATGTGAATGGCATGGAGCAAAAAGGATGTGAATGGCATGGAGCAAAAAGGATGTGATTGGCATGGAGCAAAAAGGATGTGAATGGCATGGAGCAAAAAGGATGTGATTGGCATGGATCACAAAGGATGTGATTGGCATGGATCAAAATGATGTGATTGGCATGGAGCAAAAAGGATGTGACTGAATTGGATCAAAAATGTTGTGATTGGCATGGAGGAAAAAAGGATGCGACTGACTTGGATCAAAAATAATGTGACTGGCATGGAGTAAAATGGATGTGACTGGCCTGGAGAAAAACATTAGTGATTGTCAATGGGCAGAAAAATATGTAATTGTAATTGGGCAAAAAGGATGTGATTGGCATGGAGCACAAAGGATGTGATTGGCATGGAACAAAAAAGATGTGATAGGCATGGAGCAAAAAGGATGTGATTGGCACGGAGCAAAAACGATGGGATTGGCATGCAGCAAAAAAGATGGGATTGGCATGGAGCAGAGCAAAAATTATGTGATTGGCATGGAGCAAAAAGGATGCGACTGACTTGGATCAAAAATAATGTGACTGGCATGGAGTAAAATGGGTGTGACTGGCCTGTAGAAAAACGTTAGTGATTGTCATTAGGCAGAAAAATATGTAATTGTAATTGGGCATAAAGGATGTGATTGGCATGGAGCACAAAGGATGTGATTGGCATGGAGCAAAAAAGATGTGATAAGCAAGGAGCAAAAAGGATGTGATTGGCACGGAGCAAAAACGATGTGATTGGCATGCAGCAAAAAAGATGGGATTGGCATGGAGCAGAGCAAAAATTATGTGATTGGCATGGAGCAAAAAGGATGTGACTGACTAGGATTAAAAATTATGTGACTGGCATAGAGCACAAAGAATGTGACTGACTTGGATCAAAAATAATGTGACTGGCATGGAGTAACATGGATGTGACTGAGTTGGATCAAAACTTATGGGACTGGCATGGAGCAAAAAGGATGTGACTGACCTGGAGAAAAACGTTTGTGATTGTCATTGGGCAGAAAAATATATAATTGTAATTGGGCATTAAGGTAGCGATTGGCTTGGATGAAAAACATGTGATTGGCATGGAGCAAAAATGATGTGATTGGCATGGAGCAAAAAGGATGGGACGGATTTGGATAAAACATAATGTGACTGGCATGGAGTAAAATGGATGTGACTGGCCTGGAGAAAAACATTTGATTGCCATTGGGCAGAAAAATATGTAATTGTAATTGGGCATTAAGGTAGCGATTGGCATGGATAAAAAACATGTCATTGGCATGGAGCAAAAATAATGTTACTGACTTGGATAAAAAATGATGTGACTGGCATGGAGCAAAAGGATGTGACTGACTTGGATAAAAAATAATGTGACTGGCATGGAGCAAAAAGGATGTGACTGACCTGAAACAAAAAGTACGTGACTGGCATGGAGAAAAAAGAAAGTGACTGACTTGGATCAAAAATGATATGCCTGGCATGGAGCAAAAAGGATGTGACTGACCTGAAACAAAAAGTATGTGACTGGCATGGAGAAAAAAGGATTTGATTGGGATGGAGCAAAAATATGTGATTGGCTTGGAGCAAAAATGATGTGAAATGATTGTCTTATGTGTGCACTAAACCAACCTGGGTGTGGGACACATAGACGGGTCTGGAGAAGATGATCCACTCCACCACCTTGCTGCAGGGTGGCATGGTGAGAGAGCCGGTGTATCGGTAATAACTATCCACAGACGACGGCAGCAGGTCCCTCAGGATGAACGACCTGAGGTTGGTCTCCTTTTCTGTGTGCGACACAAGAAGAGCACACAGTTGTTGAGCAGCTTATCTCACACACGGCTTATCTTGCAATGATGTTCGTGTCTGCCGTTAAATATATAATAAATATCATATTTGCAGTTTTCATCTCAGTAGCCCTCATTTGAAAGCAGCTCCTCGCTCAGATGGCTGAGAAAGATGAGCAGTCAGCTAAAATTGTCTAATCTGAGGCGGAGACGTTGGCCTGTTCTGCTCCATGAACATCTGTGGATGCGAGGATTAGGACTGATCCTCCTGATTTGGAGATGAGTTCTATCTGATCACGACCAGGCGAGTAAA
Organism: Entelurus aequoreus; assembly: GCF_033978785.1. NCBI lineage: Eukaryota > Metazoa > Chordata > Actinopteri > Syngnathiformes > Syngnathidae > Entelurus > Entelurus aequoreus. The sequence continues at coordinate 34,561,354 of NC_084731.1, forward strand.
CCAAACAACAAACAGGAATGGCTTTGTGACACATGGGAGATCCTTCATCTGCTGCAAATATGTGTGGCCCACGACACCCCCCTTGTTAGGAAAGTCAAAGAACAAGCGAGTTCTTTTCAAATCCTAACAGCTCAGGACACCATCGTAGTTTGGTTACGCCATCTCTCATGGCGCTGATGGATGGATGACTGCGGGGACAACAACATGGAGGCAAAGCGCTTGCAGGAGAGTAACCAGCAGGAAATTATCCAGAAACATGAGAAGAAACATCAAACTACAACATGTGTTGTATACCTACGGCCATGCAGGAAGAACACGAACACAACACGCTGACACAACAATTGTTTTCTACTCTTTTTACTGCTACATCAAAGAAACATTTATATTCTTTTTACAGCTAAAACAAACATACACTAAAATATACTAAAGAAAAACAAGCACATTAATGCTTGTCAAAGATCTTCTGTATGACACCAACACTCTGCTGTGTTTAAGGTTGTATTTTAGAAATAATTGTCAAGGATCCTACATACTTATTATACTACATGTAAAATATCCTTTGTTTGACAGGAGAACTGCTGTTTCTACAGACATAGGGCCTGATTTACTAATATCCACATACCAAATGCTAAAGAGCATGTGCAAACTCTAAAGTTGAGTGTACTATTGTGGCCGTGTTGCTTATGATCAACTAAAACTGTGTGCAATTGATAATTGATGCTGACCGCCTTATTTCAATGAGGTTTTTGCGTGTGCTACTGTCATTATGTGCACTTCACATTCATGTCAATATGCCCTTCAATCTGTGAGCAATGTTGTTGAACTAGCAACACACATTTATAATCTACCTACTCAGTGGCCTAGTGGTTAGAGTGTCCACCCCGAGATCGGTAGGTTGTGAGTTCAAACCCCGGCCGAGTCATACCAAAGACTATAAAAATGGGACCCATTACCTCCCTGCTTGGCACTCAGCATTAAGGGTTGGAATTGGGGGTTAAATCACCAAAAATGATTCCCGGGCGCGGCACCGCTGCTGCCCACTGCTCCCCTCACCTCCCAGGGGGTGATCAATGGGATGGGTCAAATGCAGAGGACAAATTTCACCACTCCTAGTGTGTGTGACAATCATTGATACTTTAACTTTAACTTTAATCTGTAACACCTTTTCTGCAGTATAGAATCACAATCTATAGACAAAATCTACTATTTTTAGCACCATCACCACATCAGCGCATTCATGCGTTTAAAATGATCAAAATGCAAAAAAATGCATATTGAAAGACATTTTTCTTTAAAGGAAAGATTATAATAATACATTTCCAAAATGAAAATACTTGCCCTTTTTAAAACTTGCAAGCATACACCAAAATGCATCAACTGAATTTCAATCAGCCCCTTAAGTCATCCAGCAGCTATAAAATGATATAATGATTTTGCTAAATAGATGATCGAATATTTATTTATTTATGAGTCCAAAAATGTTGACACACACACGTAAGATTGTCTGTCTATCGTCTGTCTTTGCAGCACGATCACCGCCTTTCTCACTGGCTTTTTCACCGAGTTTGCACATATTTTGTGGGCATGCTAAATATAAAGGCAAAATAGTGTTTACAGAAGAGTGATTAGTCTTGTTAAATCACACTATGTATATTTGCATCTTCTACTCCCAGTATTGTCAGTGTACTGATGATCAGCATTAGGGATGTCCGATAATGGCTTTTTGCCGATATCCGATATTCCGATATTGACCAAACCCTAATTACCGATACCGATATCAACCGATACCGATATATACAGTCGTGGAATTAACACATTATTATGCCTAATTTGGACAACCAAGTATGGTGAAGATAAGGTCCTTTTTAAAAATAATAATAAAATAAAATAAGATAAATCAATTCAAAATATTTTCTTGAATAAAAAATAAAGTAAAACAATACAAAAACAGTTAAATAGAAACTAGTAATTAATGAAAATGAGTAAAATTAACTGTTAAAGGTTAGTACTATTAGTGGACCAGCAGCACGCACAATCATGTGTGCTTACGGACTGTATCCCTTGCAGACTGTATTGATATACGTATATTGATATATCATATAGGAACCAGAATATTAATAACAGAAAGAAACAACCCTTTTGTGTGAATGAGTGTGAATGAGTGTAAACGGGGGAGGGAGGTTTTTTGGGTTGGTGTACTAATTGTAAGTGTATCTTGTGTTTATTATGTTGATTTAATAATAAAAAAATAAAAAAATAAAAACGATACCGATTATTAAAAAAAACGATACCGATAATTTCCGATATTACATTTTAAAGCATTTATCGGACATCTTTAATCAGCATATATGCTGCATATTCAAGACGACAGACACATTGAATGGATTGCGCTCTTTATTCTGCTCACTTAAAGTACCAGTAAAGTGGAAAAACAAGTTGACTTTATATACTTAATTGTGTTTCATTGTATCCATTAAACCATATCCAATTGTATTAACAATCTGCAAAGTATGTGAAAATACCGTATAAACATCACAAAATACCACAAATTCAGTCGGCCATTTTGAATACTTCACTCCCAATGTGTTCGGCAATTTCCGTAGATTCTACGTCACTGTAGTAACACTTCTGCTCTCTAAGCATATTATCAGATCAGTCATTCTGGAAGCATGCAAACATTGGAAATGTATGTGCTCTTTATCATTTACAAGCCCTATGTAAGACAAGAACACATATGCTTCACTTTTTATGCCTGGCATTCAAAACCCTACATAAATAGCTAACGATTAAGTCAACTGATCGAGGGTCCTCTATTGTGCCTATTATACCCTCTAACAACATCCAGAAAGTGCCAACAATACTCCATTTATGGGTTAAGGGTTATACTTGTATAGCACTTTTCTACCTTCAAGGTCCACATTCACCCATTCACACACACATTCACACACTGATGGCGGGAGCTGCCATGCAAGGCCCCAACTACGACCCATCAGGAGCAAGGGTGAAGTGTCTTGCTCAAGGACACAACGGACGTGACGAGGTTGGTAGAAGGTGGGGATCGAACCAGAAACCCTCAGGTTGCTGGCACGGCCACTCTCCCAAACGCGCCTCGCCGTCCCCAAAATTTAGGTCACATGTTGTGACCTAAAAATTGACCAAATATGAGTGACATTCTTATTATAAGCGCCAACGCAGACGGCTGTTTTAGCAGCGCAATGAATTCAGTGAGCTAATGCTAGCTTACACTGCTATTGTTGACACACTAAGCCAGGCCTGGGCAATTATTTTGACTCGGGGGCCGCATTTAGAGAAAAAAATGTGTCTGGGGGCCGGTATATCTATTTTTAGGGACACTAATACAAATCCTCACAATAATGTCTGATTGAATGCTTAAAACGTTATGACAGACCGCCTTAAAAAACGTAATGGAATTTTACATGTTTCTATGAACGATAAAACACTGAATATTGACAAAATATGATTGTCACACCCCCTTTCGATCGACATATTTTACAATAAAGTGAAACGCAACAAAAATGCAACAAACAGTTACATATGAATGCGAAGGGTACAAAATAAACCCCACCTACAATCTGATATATTACTAAGCTTTAGAACTTTGTTGTGAAAATTTCCTTCCGCGTCTGTGGAAACGCTTCCCGCCCACACTGCTTGGTGCCTCGTCTGAGCTGCTGTGACGTAGATTACCATAGTAACTAATTAGATGACCATAGTAACTAATTAGATGGCCATAGTAACTAATTAGATTACCATAGTAACTTGTAAATCATCCAAAAGCGCAGACTCCAACCATTGAAATACTTTGTATAGTTCAAGACTTACGGTCATTTGAAAACATGACTGCACATCATAATGACAGCTACAGTTTCCATCTTAAAGATCTAAAAAAGATATTTGGGAATGTCCGGCGGGCCAGATTGAAAAGCTTAACGGGCCGCATGTGGCCCCCGGGCCTTAATTTTCCCAGGTCTGCACTAAGCCGACGGCTGCTTCTGCTTCGTCTTAAACTTGCTAAAAGTTAATTTTAGATTATAATTCATGCATCTCTCAACTGGTAGTAGACAAATGTGGCCAAGGGCCGAGAGGCTGGTTGACTTTGACAGCCCCCATGATGGCAAAAAAAGACGCAGTTGTGGCACCCTTTCTTTTAACCCTTTGTAAAGATTTTGATTGCATCATCATCCAAACGGAAGTATGTGACGTTCTGTTGGTCGGCATCCCAGCGTAAGTGCAAATTGTACAGTAAGTGTTTATTAGAGGTGGGAATCTTTGGGCACCCCACGATTTGATTACGATTTAGGAGTTACGATTTGATAACATTTTTTATTATTGATGCATCTTTAAAGGCCTACTGAAACCCACTACTACCGACCACGCAGTCTGATAGTTTATATATCAATGATGAAATCTTAACATTATAACACATGCCAATACGGCCGGGTTAACTTATAAAGTGACATTTTAAATTTGCCGCTAAACTTCCGGTTCGAAACGCCTCTGAGGATGACGTATGCGCGTGACGTGGCCCGGCGAACACGGGTATGCCTTCCACATTGAAGCCAATACGAAAAAGCTCTGTTTTCATTTCATAATTCCACAGTATTCTGGACATCTGTGTTCGTGAATCTGTTTCAATCATGTTCATTGCATTATGAAGAAGGAAGCTGAGCAAGCAAAGAAGAAAGTTGTCGATGCGAAATGGACGTATTTTTCGAACGTAGTCAGCCACAACAGTACACAGCCGGCGCTTCTTTGTTTACATTCCCGAAAGATGCAGTCAAGATGGAAGAACTCGGATAACAGAGACTCTAACCAGGAGGACATTTGACTTGGATACACAGACGCCTGTAGAGAACTGGGACAACACAGACTCTTACCAGGATTACTTTGATTTGGATGACAAAGACGCAGACGTGCTACTGTGAGTATGCAGCTTTGGCTTTTTTTTGCGTATGTACGTAACTTTTTTAAAATATATAAGCTTTATGAACCTTGGGTTAGGTGAACGGTCTTTTGGGCTGAGTGATTGTGTGTGTTGATCATGTGTTTGAATTGTATTGGCGTGTTCTATGGAGCTAGGAGCTAGCAGAGGAGCTAGGAGCTAGCAGAGGAGCTAGGAGCTAGCATAACAAACACGCAGGTGTTATTATGCAGGATTAATTTGTGGCATATTAAATATAAGCCTGGTTGTGTTGTGGCTAATAGAGTATATATATGTCTTGTGTTTATTTACTGTTGTAGTCATTCCCAGCTGAATATCAGGTACCGTGAGTATGCAGCCTTGGCTGCTAAACATTCGATAACTTGACCGTATGTGCGCGTCACGTACGTAACTTTTAAAAAATATATAAGCTTTATGAACCTTGGGTTAGGTAAACGGTCTTTTGGGCTGAGTGATTGTGTGTGTTGATCAGGTGTTTGAATTGTATTGGCGTGTTCTATGGAGCTAGGAGCTAGCAGAGGAGCTAGGAGCTAGCATAACAAACACGCAGGTGTTTTTATGCAGGATTAATTTGTGGCATATTAAATATAAGCCTGGTTGTGTTGTGGCTAATAGAGTATATATATGTCTTGTGTTTATTTACTGTTGTAGTCATTCCCAGCTGAATATCAGGTCACCCCCGGCTCTCACAGCATCTTCCCTATCTGAATAGCTTCAATCTCTCTCACTTCATGCGGCCATCATTGTAAACAATAGGGAACTTTGCGTATATGTTCAACTGACTACGTCACGCTACTTCCGGTAGGTGCAAGCCTTTTTTTTATCAGATACCAAAAGTTGCAATCTTTATCGTCGTTGTTCTATACTAAATCCTTTCAGCAAAAATATGGCAATATCGCGAAATGATCAAGTATGACACATAGAATAGATCTGCTATCCCCGTTTAAATAAAAAAAATTCATTTCAGTAGGCCTTTAATTTATGTATATTGATGCAGTTTTACATTTCTTTTCGTTTCACTAAATACTAGGGGTGGGCAAGTTAATGCGTTAATTTCGAGTTAACCCATCAAACTATTAACGCCGACAATTATTTTATTGCGCATTTGCTTATGTTGTTTACATGCTTTTATTTTGTTAACGCCTATTGCTGGCTCCTGCGGAAAAGGAAGGAGAACGCGGAAGAAAACAAAACATCAAGACCCACCGTCGCACGGAGAATACACGAGTTGTATGAAAAGGAGAGGACTGTAAAAGTGACAACTTTACAACGTGCAGCTGTAAAGTTATCAGTGGGGACTACTGGACATCAATCGGTAAGCATAATTACCTCGGAGTTACAGTGCATTTTTTGATGAAAAGTGGGTGCTGCATTCACATGTTCTGTCTATGATGAAAACAGAGTGGAGGCATTATGCTGAAATATGCGCGGGGCACTTCACTGAAGTTATACAGCAGTGGAATTTGACAGATAAAGTCACCACACTAAGCACGGATAGTGCACGAAATATGATTGCTGCTGCGAGACAACTGCCTCGTTTTGATCATATCCCCTGCTTTGCGCACAGTCTCCAGCGTTCTGTCACGGTTTGTCTGCACAACAGTGCGTTTGACAACGTCCTTTCCAAGTGCAGAAAAGTTGTCGGGCACTTTAAACACAGTCCAGCAAATACAGCAGAATTAGAGCAAAAACAAGCTGAACATGGACAGAAGAAAGAGGCCCTTGTGCAAGATGTTCCTACCAGATGGAATTCAACTCTGGACATGATAAAAAGCATCCGCAGAAACGAACAGCCTCTGAGTGACGTCCTCACCACAAGCACCAAGATTGCCATGCCAACTCCAGCTGAAATGGACGAGCTGCAGAGGTTGGAAACGCAACAGGAACCTTGCAGGTATGTTTTACATCATCTTACTCAATATCCTGTCCGAATTCACGTAAGAGAGAAAAAATATGTAAATGCAGTAGAGATGCGCAGATAGGCAATTATTTCATCCGCAACCGCATCACAAAAGTCATCATCCCCCCGCCATCCACCCGAACTAACATTTTATCAAAACCACAACCGCCCGCCACCCGCCACCCGCCACCCGCCACCCACCCGTTGTTATATATCTAATATAGACGATGCAAGGCAGAAAGGAGACTGATCCAATGCAGCAGAGACATTCAATGCGTGCCACGCATTAATATCTCTTGGCCACGCATTACAGGCTAAGAGATATTAATGCGTGATAATAATATTTATCATTATTATTATATTATTGTCATTTCCATTAAGAAAGTGTTGACTATTATCGTTATTTTTTTTCCCTGGTCTTTAGTATTCCCTTTTTTAGTTTGTCACGTACCACGTTTGCTGCCGGCGGTGCCATCTTTTTTATTTTTTTCTTCTTCTTCTGTTGTGTTGTGTTGTGCCACGCCCCCCCATTTACTTCCGTGGTCATGTTTCCTCTTACGTCATTGACAGCGATCGATAGCACTTCGGCTTTGACTGCCCGTCGCTGGAAGGATACTTCGTCTTTGACAGCTGCTGGAATCTGAAGAAATCGATTATTGTTTTTTTTTTTGTACAGGCGCGAAACAGGACAGTCACGTGCCGGTTAAGGACCCCCGGCAACTTTGTGACTTTATTGGACGCAGCCCCGGAAGTAAATGGGGGGGGTTGTAGGGGGGAAGAAATTTGGCATGACAGCTGCAGCAGTGCCTGATGAATAATTGCCTGTTTCAAAGAGTGCTGCTCGTTTTTCGTATGTGGGTAACAACATTTAACTATGTATATATATTTCCGAATTGGTTCAACCGCCACCCGCCCGAATCTATTTAAAATCAATTTTTTTCGTCATGCATCCGCCCGACCCGCGGATTATCCGCGGACTCCGCGGTTGTGTCCGCAAACCGTGCATCTCTAAAATGCAGCATGAATATGTAGAGGATATATTTTGTGTATAAGTGAATGCAATTTATTTTTGACTGAAGTGGAGTTGGTTTTCTATTTAACTGCTACCGTTTAACAAGTACTGATTTAAATTGTGTTTGCACAACAAATGTTTTGGCGCTTTTGTTCATATGGGAGAATATTCCAATAAAGGTGCACTACACACTACTTTTAAATTCATTATTGGGTTTTGCGTATACAATGCAGTTAATCGTGATTAATCGGAGAAATAGTGCGATTAATTCCGATTAAAATTTTTAATCGTTGCCCAGCCCTACTAAATACGCATTTATCACTTGTAACTTAAAAAAGCTGTGAATTTGGACTAAGAATCATTCCCACTTTTATTAAAATCATGGAAATGTGTGCAAAACCGGAACATAAGTGCCCTAAAATAAAGGAGCTGGTCGGATCTCTCGGTGACGTGTCTTACTGCAGTCAGACACATTTTAGGACTGTCCTTTACTTTAGTTGCAATAAATAAATCGATTATTGATGTTTACTAATCAATTTTATAATAGTCCATGTCCGAATTGTGATGCATCTAAAAATCAACAATTTCCCCCACTTCTAGTGTTCATGGTCATGTTTTCACAGTTGAACATGTCATTAGTTGAAGTTTGAGAGTTATTTAGATGACACTGATTGATTGCAATGTCAGATAGCCACAACCATTTTTTTAAGCTGAGAGCTCATTGGCTTATTGGTGAGCGTATGATTTTATGGAGTAACGACTGAGCAGTTATAGTTATCACGTACGCGTGTTATGGGTGATGTTCATTTCTAGCGACACAACGAAGATGAAACAAGTCATACGTGTTAATGTTATATAACCTACTCCAGTGAAATATGATCTTTTGATTATGCTCGCTATCGTTCATGCATACGCTCAAAGATGACAGAGCAGCAATAATTGAAGACTACCTAATTGTGCAACAGCAGACATTAATATTACACTGGGAGTAGGAGCATTTATGAAAGCATGTACAGCACATGACTAACTGAAGCTCATATGTAATTAATGAGTCCATCAAATGTTTGCATTACTCCATCAGTTAAAGTCATAAAGCAAATATTTTGCACAGTTACTTTCTCTTATACCTTAAAATTCTAATTTGCATTGTGAATTATTACATTATTATAACAAACATCACAATCTACCGGTCTTCTCTGACTTATACATGTTGTTTCAATGTTGGATAATCCTAGTAAACGCATGCTAAAGCATTATATCACAAGATTCAAGCCTTTAGGTGTGAGCTTGCACACAGTGTTTGATGCCTTTGTAATATTACAAAAGATTGGATACGGTGTGACATCACAGTGAGAATGTTAAAAGACTGTGGCTTGCATTCGTCTATGTTATTCCTTCTAATCTTATGTCGGTGCACTTTTCATGTCTATAAAATAACTATATATATGTCTTTACCACATTCTAATTGGTTTGAAAAACAAGAGAAGAAAATAATAATTTTCATGTAATCGTGGCTAGCACATATCACTGACGTGTAACATGCAGAAACATGAATGCTCATAAAAGTATCTTTTTTTAATGCAGTATCAATCTGAGTGTGCAGGTGTACCTAATGTTGTGACCGGTGGATCTATATATTTTATGCAACGTTTATTTTCTGCAATCTAAAGTAACGCCTCCACACACGAACATCTTGCAGACATATTCAGAAAGTACCCTAATTTCCGATCTATAAGCCGCTACTTTTCCCCCTATATTTTGAATGCAAGGATGCGGCTGATTTATTGATTTTTATGGATTCACAAGCTTCCCATGTCGCCAATAAATGCATCCTGATCACATCAAACTAACCACATTGTTGACATGAAATCAAAGCACTCAAACGCTCATTCAGTCATTTAGTGTGTTATGGACTCACCCTCATTTTGGAGAAGAAATCACAAAATGCACAGGATTCAACTCAAAGCCAAAAACCATACACTCGGCCATCAAAAAAGGATATGGCCGCCACACGGAAGAGTAATTCAAAAGTCTGTGTCATCGCATGACACAGAAAATTAAAATGAGTGAAAAAACACTAGATAAAGCAACTCCGAGTTACATTAATTTGAACACCGAAGAAAACTACAGCGTGCAGCAAAAAGAGGACGACGAGGAGGATGAAAAAGAGGAGGAAGAGGAGCAAAAGGAGGAGAAGGATGGGAAGAGGAGGAGAAAGAGGAAGAGAAAGAAGAGGCAAAGGAGGAGGAAGAACAGGAGGAGGAACACAGCGTTCCTTGGTAGGCTACTGTATGTTGGGTTATACTTTTATTACATTAGTAAATGAACACAAGTGTAAAGATTTTAATGTTAAAATGTGTGAATCTGCAGCCAGTATACAGTATGTTACAATATAGCACTCATCAAAAATTAGGTGGGCGCATCTTATTACATACAATATTCTGGAAATTAAAGCAAGTTATAAAAACATGTACACCAAAGCATATTTAATCCAAACAGCAAGGAAATACGTGTATCATATGCCATAATCATTTTCATGTGTACTCTTGAATTTTTTTTTAACTTATTCTAAATAAAATACATCTTCTGATCAGGGTTTGGTGAGATGTAGAAAAATGAAGGAAAGGAAAGAAAAATGTTTACGGCACCAACCAGCACAAATGTAGCATGTTAACATGTTTTTATAATATTTGCTTTGTTTGCATTTGAAGCACAATGGAAGCACAATACACGCACAATTGGAGCATATTGCAGTGACTCACCATGATGTACGACTCCTTTCAAGCCCTGGATTATGGGGTCTACAGCTGGGTTATCTTTTTGGCCGAGCTGCAAGAAAAAGCGTGCAGATAAAAAGATTATATGATATAATAATGATTAAACCTTGCTGATGCTATGGCAACATATTACAAATCATACAAAAGATTATTTACAGAATAGTCTTTTATAGAACCATCAGAATTTCATGTGGTTTACTAGGAACCTTCACCTTTATACTGTGTGTATATATATATATATATATATATATATATATATATACTACCGTTCAAAATTTTGGGGTCACATTGAAATGTCCTTATTTTTGAAGGAAAAGCACTGTACTTTTCAATGAAGATAACTTTAAACTAGTCTTAACTTTAAAGAAATACACTCTATACATTGCTAATGTGGTAAATGACTATTCTAGCTGCAAATGTCTGGTTTTTGGTGCAATATCTACATAGGTGTATAGAGGCCCATTTCCAACAACTATCACTCCAGTGTTCTAATGGTACAATGTGTTTGCTCATTGGCTCAGAAGGCTAATTGATGATTAGAAAACCCTTGTGCAATCATGTTCACACATCTGAAAACAGTTTAGCTCGTTACAGAAGCTACAAAACTGACCTTCCTTTGAGCAGATTGAGTTTCTGGAACATCACATTTGTGGGGTCAATTAAACGCTCAAAATGGCCAGAAAAAGAGAATTTTCATCTGAAACTCAACAGTCTATTCTTGTTCTTAGACCCAAAAACAATTAAACCCCAAACTTTTGAACAGTAGTGTATATATATATATACACATATATACATACATATACATATGCGTATATACAGTATATGTATATATATATATATTAGAGATGCGCGGATAGACTATTATTTCATCCGCAACCGCATCACAAAAGTCGTCATCCACCCGCCATACACCCGAACCAACATTTTATCAAAACCGCACCCACCCGCCATCCGCCCGTTGTTATATATCTAATATAGACGATGCAAGGCATTAGTGAGGTTAGAAGCTTTTGCCTGTTAAAGAAAGGAGACTGATCCAATGCAGCAGAGACATTCAATGCGTGCCACGCATTAATATCTCTTGGCCACGCATTAGTGGCTAAGAGATATTAATGCGTGATCATATTATTTATCAATATTATAATTATAATATCATTGTCATTTCCATTAGGAAAGTGTTGACTATTGTTGCCAATGCCCTCAGATCAGAAGTGTGTTCCTCACACTTTGTGTGCGCAGTTGCAGCAAGCAGAACGATGCTTTTAAGAAGTTAAAAAAATGTTTTAGAAAGACAAGGCCTATATTTTCGTTAGGAAAAAAAATAATTTCTGAATTTATTTCAATCAATATTAACTTGTTAACGTTATAATGCTCAAATAGGGACGAGGGCGGGGTGCACAGTGAAACAGTGAACAATTTTGCGACAAAGATGAACCTTTATTGATTGATCTGCAGCCATGACAAAATATCAGACAATCTCCATTGTCAACGACAGGCAGGAAAATAAAGATAAACACATAGCCTATGTTGCAGGCATAGGCATAGTCCAGGGGTCGGCAACCTTTACCACTCAAAGAGCCATTTTGGCAAGTTTCACACATTAAAGAAAGTAATGGGAGCCACAAAAATGTTTTTAAAATTTAAAATGAAAAACACCGCATACAAAGCTTACATGCTTTGTGCTATGTTAACCAGGGGTCTCAGACACACGCACCAGCACGCACTTTAATGTGGGAATTTGATGTTAGTGCAGCCCGCGAGTTTTGAATGAATGTCGCTTGCGTCACACTTGCCAACCCTCTCATTTTTCCCGGGAGACTCCCGAATATCAGAGTGTGATGACACTGCATTTGGCGCCCTCTACAGTCTGCCCAATCAGTGTACCTGCTCGGCCACAAGTGGAATGCAGCTTTAGCTTGCTCACGTCAGAGACAGCAAGGCTACTAACTCAGCAGCCACACATCTTACACTGACGGTACCAATACCCAGAATCCCATGCAGCCCTAACTCTTCCGCTCAACCAACCACGAAGAGGGGGGGGGGGGGGGGTTGATGTGTGGGGGGATTTGGTGGTAGCGGGGTGTATAATGTAGACCGGAAGAGTTAGGACTGCATGGGATTCTGGGTAATGGTTGTGTTGTGTTTATGTTGTGTTACAGTGGGATGTTCTCCAGAAATGTGTTTTTCATTCTTTTTTGGTGTGGGTTCACAGTGTGGCGCATATTTGTAACGTAACAATGTTGAAGTTGTTTGATACGGCTACCGCCAGTGTAAGCTGTGTGGCTGATGAGTAACTATGCTTTGCTGTCTCCTGTGTGAGCAAGTAATAACAACAAACAACATGTGGCTGGCCTCGTACGCTGTAAGTAAATGCTATAGAGGACAATTACTGCAGTGCAATTAGGGCACGCCCTTTATATAGTAATTAGAGTGTTAATAGGATTATTTTTCCCTGGGAGTAGTCTATGAGAGACACTGACATCACAAGTCTCCTGGGAAAATCGAGGGGGTCGGCATGCATGTAGCTGAGCCGCATCAGAGTGGTCAAGGAGCCGCATGCGGCTCCGGAGCCGCGGGTTGCCGACCCCTGGCATAGTCTCATACGTTTTTAAGTTGAAATAAAAAAATAAATAAAAATGTGCCTCATAAGCCTTAGGCTGTCAATCACGCGCACAAACTTAAATTATACAATAACATATGTATGTCATCCCTATTTAAACAAAAATAAATTAAATAAATAATAATAATAAATTACCTGCAACTTATTGGCCAAGGCAAATAGCTGAAGGGGGGAAATCAAACCCATCAGACTGGCTCAAACCAGACAAATTTTTTGCGCTGGGTGAGGCGTCTCCTCCTGGCTATACGGGAACGCATATTGCCCGTCCCATTAAAAGGGGTGGGGGTGTTGCACTAATATACAACAAAAACTTTAGCCTTACCTCGGACCTAAATAATAAATATAACTCGTTTGAGGTGCTTACTGTGAGGTTTGTCACACCGCTGACTCTGCACCTGGCTGTCATCTACCGCCCCCCAGGGCCCTATTCGGACTTTATCAATGAATTTTCAGAGTTCGTTGCTGATCTAGTGACGCACGCCGACAATATAATCATAATGGGAGACTTTAACATCCATATGAATACCCCATCGGACCCTCCATGCGTGGCGCTCCAGACTATAATTGATAGCTGTGGTCTTAAACAAATAATAAATGAACCCACGCATCGCAACGGTAATACGATAGATCTAGTGCTCGTCAGGGGTGTCACCACCTCCAAAGTTACGATACTCCCGTACACTAAAGTAATGTCCGATCATTACCTTATAAATTTCGAAGTTCTGACTCATTGTCAACAAACTAATAATAATAATAATAACTACTATAGCAGCCGCAACATTAATGCTGCCACAACGACGACTCTTACTGACCTACTGCCTTCGGTAATGGCACCATTCCCAAATTATGTGGGTTCTATTGATAACCTCACTAACAACTTTAACGACGCCCTGCGCGACACCATTGATAGTGTAGCACCGCTAAAGCTAAAAAGGGCCCCTAACAGGCGTACCCCATGGTTTACAGAAGAAACTAAAGCCCAGAAATTATCATGTAGAAAGCTGGAGCGCAAATGGCGTGCGACTAAACTTGAGGTTTTCCATCAAGCATGGAGTGATAGTTTAATAACTTATAAACGCATGCTTACCTCAGCTAAAGCTAAATATTACTCAAATCTCATCCACCTCAACAAAAATTATCCTAAATTTTTGTTTAGTACAGTAGCATCGCTAACCCAACAAGGGACTCCTCCCAGTAGCTCCACCCACTCAGCAGATGACTTTATGAATTTCTTTAATAAGAAAATTGAAGTCATTAGAAAAGAGATTAAAGACAATGCATCTCAGCTACAACTGGGTTCTATTAACACAAATACGACTGTATATACGACGGACACTGCCCTCCAAAATAGTTTCTCCCTCTTTGATGAAATAACATTGGAGGAATTGTTAAAATGTGTAAATGGGACAAAACAAACAACATGTTTACTTGACCCAATTCCAGGAGCTTTTTGTTTTATTAGGTCCATCAGTGTTAAATATTATAAACTTATCACTTTCCTCTGGTACTGTTTCCCTAGCATTCAAAAAAGTGGTTATTCATCCTCTACTCAAAAGACCTAACCTCGATCCTGACCTCATGGTGAACTACCGGCCGGTGTCCCACCTTCCGTTTATCTCGAAAATCCTCTAAAAAATTGTCGCACAGCAGCTAAATGAACACTTAGCGTCTAACAATCTCTGTGAACCTTTTCAATCCGGTTTCAGGGCAAATCACTCAACGGAGACAGCCCTTACAAAAATGACTAATGATCTATTGCTAACGATGGATTCTGATGCGTCATCTATGTTGCTGCTTCTTGATCTTAGCGCCGCTTTCGATACTGTTGATCATAATATTTTATTAGACCGTATCAAAACGCGTATTGGGATGTCAGACTTAGCCTTGTCTTGGTTTAACTCTTATCTTACTGACAGGATGCAGTGTGTCTCCCATAACAATGTGACCTCGGACTATGTTAAGGTAACGTGCGGAGTTCCCCAGGGTTTGGTTCTTGGCCCTGCACTCTTTAGTATTTACATGCTGCCGCTAGGTGACATCATATGCAAATACGGTGTTAGCTTTCATTGTTATGCTGATGACACCCAACTCTACATGCCCCTAAAGCTGACCAACACGCCGGATTGTAGTCAGCTGGAGGCGTGTCTTAATGAAATTAAACAATGGATGTCCGCTAACTTTTTGCAACTCAACGCTAAGAAAACGGAAATGCTGATTATCGGTCCTGCTCAACACCGACATCTATTTAATAATACCACCTTAACATTTGACAACCAAACAATTACACAAGGCGACTCGGTAAAGAATCTGGGTATTATCTTCGACCCAACTCTCTCGTTTGAGTCACACATTAAGAGTGTTACTAAAACGGCCTTCTTTCATCTCCGTAATATTGCTAAAATTCGTTCCATTTTGTCCACAAGCGATGCTGAGATCATTATCATGCGTTCGTTACATCTCGTCTCGATTACTGTAACGTTTTATTTTCGGGCCTCCCTATGTCTAGCATTAAAAGATTACAGATGGTACAAAATGCGGCTGCTAGACTTTTGACAAAAACAAGAAAGTTTGATCATATTACGCCTATACTGGCTCACTTGCACTGGCTTCCTGTGCACCTAAGATGCGACTTTAAGGTTTTACTACTTACGTATAAAATACTACAGGGTCAAGCTCCTGCCTATCTTGCCGATTGTATTGTACCATATGTCCCGGCAAGAAATCTGCGTTCAAAGAACTCCGGCTTATTAGTGATTCCCAGAGCCCAAAAAAAGTCTGCGGGCTATAGAGCGTTTTCTATTCGGGCTCCAATATTATGGAATGCCCTCCCGGTAAAAGTTAGAGATGCTACCTCAGTAGAAGCATTTAAGTCTCATCTTAAAACTCATTTGTATACTCTAGCCTTTAAATAGACTCCCTTTTTAGACCAGTTGATCTGCCGTTTCTTTTCTTTTCTTTTCTACTCTGCTCCGGGGTGGACCGCTAGCCTGTTCATCGGATGGGGACATCTCTACGCTGCTGACCCGTCTCCGCTCGGGATGGTTCCTGCTGGCCCCACCATGGACTAGACTTTCGCTGATGTGTTGGACTTTCACAATATTATGTCAGACCCACTCGACATCCATTGCTTTCGGTCTCCCCTAGAGGGGGGGGGGGGGTTGCCCACATATGTGGTCCTCTCCAAGGTTTCTCATAGTCATTCACATTGACGTCCCACTGGGGTGAGTTTTCCTTGCCCGTATGTGGGCTCTGTACCGAGGATGTCGTTGTGGCTTGTACAGCCCTTTGAGACACTTGTGATTTAGGGCTATATAAATAAACATTGATTGATTGATTGATTGACTTTATCATCAAACTTGAATTATAATGAAAATAGACGGTCGCGACAAACAAAGCAGGCTAAATAGCCTTACATTGTAGCCAATCGGAGATGCGCTTCACTTGAAAGCGAGGCCAAATTATTAACACACAGTATTATATCTCGAATAGGAAAAAAACACAATAAACAACGCAATTGCCTTAATTCCTTTGCATTGTAGTGCGCCCAAACAACACGTAACCATCAAAATTATTCAGCTGACTGAACTCAATATAGGTTGGACATGGGCTTATTTGGTATAGTCTAGGTAACGTTTAACTAAATTTGTTAAATTCGTTTAACATATCCAACCGCATGTCTACTTACTTTTTTTTTTGTTAGCACTATGCAGGAATAAAATGGCATCTACAGTGCCAGGATTCAGGCGAGAGTGCCTGGCCTCTAAAATGTGCCCTGCTGCGCTGAAGGAGCGCTCACTCACTATGTATATATATTTCCGAATTGGTTCAACCGCCACCCGCCCGAATCTATTTAAAATCTATTTTTTTCGTAATGTTCCCGCCCGAC
>NC_084731.1:34583511-34621011 GCF_033978785.1 Entelurus aequoreus
GGAGATGATTGAAGGCGGAGAAGATTTTTTCATCATCAATTTCCTCCTTGATAGGTAAGTCAGGCAATTACGTTTTCTTATTACTTGTAATAAATGGAAATGGACATTGCGTATGTAAACTATATTGTCCAATACAGTCTATGATCTTGTCTAACAAAGCTAGTATGTTCGTACAACGAAAACTTAGTGTGATGGTGCTTCGCTCCTAGTGTAATGCTTAGCATTCTAGCCTGGTTAATGACACATCGACATATAAGCTAACGGGGGAAATATATACTCGTTAGCCTGTATGTCTATGTGTATTCGAACTGACAGGGCAAAATATATTTTCGACAAATAAAACCTATGTGGATATGGGTAGTGCCAAAGATGTCGTTGTGGCTTGTGCAGCCCTTTGAGACATTTGTGATTAAGGACTATGTAATTAAACTGTGATTGATTGATGATTTATATAGTCATTGCCTATTTCGTTCTCATTATGCTGATACGCTGACGAAATGAGTTCCAACATTAGCACGACTGTCATCATGGCAATGTGAAACGTATGGAGACAGCCAAATCATATGATACAATAATTCCTCATTTGTGTAGCCTATAGGCATACCTTGGTAAAATATCTCCTCTTTAGTTTTGGGCGTACATTAGGCTGCTAAGCATGCTGTACTTATTTTCACCAATATAACCATTGCTAGCGTTGGTTGTAGTTTGTTTTAGTCTTTGGTTTCTGATACTACTGACAATAAACAGATGATTTGTTGTGATATTGTACGCAGGCATGATGTACTTCTTCCTGAAAATAGTCTAATTTCTGTGTAAAATGTGTTGGTTAGAGATTTGTTTTTGACAAAACGCTTGTCTATTCAGCTATTATGGTCTCAGCACCTCAACCCCTAGTAACAGTGGAAGTTTGACGTTCCTTGGAGTAGCCCAGTCGATCAAGCTGGATTCGGCTGCGTATCTGGCAATCTCAGTTAGGGAGAGAGGGAGGGGACTACTGAATTTTGACCATGATTGCAGTATTATTTCTGGCCACATTATTACATATGGCACCTTTAAGCTTTAGGTGGTGAGCATAGTTGAAGTTCCAAGCCTCTGTGCCACTAGATGGCGAAACTAATTCCAGAGTGAACGCATTAAGACCCGTCTAAAAACATCTGGTCTTACTTGCTAGCATTAGCTTGTAACTACTTTGTTTTCCAAGCATTGGAAACCAAACTTTTAGCAGCAGTGCAGCTTTCACAGCTTATCAGCTGTCATCCTGCTGCTGTTGAGGTTTACAGTAGTTTTCGGACCATAGGGCGCACCGGATTAAAAGGAGGCATTAAAGGGGTCATATTATGATTTTTTTTTTTATAGATTTAGTACACTTCCTTGTGGTCAACGTACCATGCAGTGGTGGCTATTTGGTCAGAATGTTGCATAGATTGTGTTTTACAGACCCTCTTCAAGCAACTTTCTGACCGTCTCTTTTGCCCCATTTGTGGGCGGTCTTATTTACCTGGCTCCAATGTGACAGCGTTTTTGCCCCGGTAATTTTTTGCGCTTCCCTCGCAAATCTACTGACATATTGAAGTTATGTACGCTACTTTATATTAGAAATGGCAACAGCTGAAGATGAATGCCCTACACAAGAGCATAAGGAAAATTAAGGAGTTTATTGACTACGGCGCAGACTACAATCGCGGATGCGCGCACATTTTCGGGACTTATGCAAATCCCAAATACACGAAAGCAGGTAACAATAGTTAAGAAATGTTAATTTTGCATAATAGGTTGGAACAAAATGCCAGACAATATGACCTCGTTTACACTGCAAACCAAATCTGATTTTTTTTCCTCTTAAGTGACACAGATCGTTTTTTTGCAAGTCTTAATGCTCAAAGTGCATCAAATCGGATATTTTCGCATCAGATTCAGGCCACATCAGGAAATAGTCCAAATCCGGATGGAATCTAAACAGCAGTGCAACCTGAATTCTACCCGTTTTTGATTTTTTTGTCAGCTTTTGGTGGGCAACATCATTCTTGTGTGCGGGAAAAGAGGCCGCCCGCCAGTGGAAGTGGATACTTTATCACAACATTCTGTTTTGGTGAGTATAAAAAGCTTTTTTCGACAGCCGAATCTCGGTGCACCACTCGTCGTGGCTCAATTAGTGGAGCGGCCGTGCCAGCAACCCGAGGGTTCCAGGTTCGATTTCTGCTTCCGCCATCCAAGTCCTTGAGCAAGACACTTTACCCACCTGCTCCCAGTGCCACCCACACTGGTTTAAATGTAACTTAAATATGTAGATAATGGGTTTCACTAAGTAAAGCGTTTTACATCAGAAGAGAAAAGCGCTACATAAATATAATGAACTAGGCTATATGTAATATATGAATAAACATTTTGATTCTGAAGGAATAGCGATCGTTGAGGTTGTAGCGAATTTTTTTACAAGGTACGTACATTGCGTAAGTTGTTTATGAAAATGAGTTGAAAAATAAAACTAACGTAGATCCACACTTATGTGCGTATTGCCTCTACTTGACAGCCATAAAAAGATTAGAACCCTCCCAAATATATTACACTATATATCCCACCTCCAAAGACATACACCTGGGGATAGGTTGATTGGCAACACTAAATTGGCCCTAGTGTGTGAATGTTGTCTGTTTGTCTGTGTTAGCCCTGTAATGAGGTGGCGACTTGTCCAGGGGTGTACCCCACCTACCGGCCGAATGCAGCTGAGTGAGGCTCCAGCACCCCCCCACCCCCCAGCGACCCCGAAAGGGACAAGCGGTAGAAAATGGATGGATATATTTATTCATACTTTATACTACTTTTTTACTATTTTTTAAGGTGTGGCCGTATATATTTTATTTTGTAGTAGTAGTAGCGACTTCCTTGTTCATTTATGGGTCAACTTCCTTTGTTTTCACTTTAACAAACTTCGCAGGCAAATGGCGTCGGGCCACATTGGGGCCACATTGGCGCCACATTGGGGCCTGTGCGCGTTTATACTGGAGTCTGAAAAAGATCACATTTTACCTGCAGTGTAAACAGTAAGCTGGAAAAATCAGACTTACAAAAAATCAGATTTGGGCCAATTTGGCCTGCCGTGTAAACATAGTCTCTGTCTCCTTATAGGTGCCATTTTGGGGTCCTTATACACACACCATAATAATACCCTGTGGAGAGGCAGGGCCGGCGAGCGAGCAGCAAGGCAGGGCACGCCGAGGCCCGGCCCAAGATGGCGGCAAGGAGGCGTGGACGGCGAGCGAGCGGCGAAGCAGGGCGCGCCGGGAGCGACGCCGCAATCGTGCCCAGGTGTGCGATCCGCGCACCTGGGCACGATCATCCAATCTCCTCTCGCTGAAGAAAAGGGGAACAGCAGAGAGAGATGGAGGGAAGGCTGGAAGGAGCCAACGAAAAGCTGACGCGGAGCGAGAGAGGAGAGCCCGAGACAACGAGCGAGCGAGCGGAGGAGAGGAGCTGAAAAGCGACCGGGACTGAGGTTTTGTTTGAAAAAATAAAACAAACGTCAAACTGCTCAGAGATGTCGCTGTTTGATGGTCCATGGAACCCACAAGGCGGCTTGAGTCCGTCACATACCCATATGTTGAAGCATAGTACGTCTAACTACGGTAGCCATAATGCTCCGCGTTCCATCAAGCTGTGTGGCTTCGTAGCTTCCCAAGTCATACTAAAACATTCTTAACTGATTTTATGAGCGCCGTGTGTAATGTTCTTTATTCTCAATGAAACATCAACGTTTTGGTGTTGCTTGCTTACGGGTACTTGCTAGCATAATTTATTGAACAGGCTTCAACTTACAGTGCATATGTATCTCTTATGTGTGACTGCTATCTAATGGTCACAATTTTTCATAACACCTTGTACCAGATAAAACTGGTTTGTGGTCGGTAAGCACAACCAGAATCAATATATATATTATGCGCACTGTCGATTTTTGAGAAAATGAAAGGATTTTAAGTGCGCCCGATAGACGGAAAAGTACAGTAATTATTTACACACAGCTGAGCTTCTTGCACATGCCTGAAGCTGCTCCGTGTGTCCATGGCAGTAACACAATTAGTGTATCGCTGAAAAAGTGTCCACTCTTCTCCCCCACTACTATGATTGTGGGTGACATAACCAGTAATATTTTCTTTTCTAACGCCATTACTTGCTGCCATCTCAGCATTATTGACAGCCTTCCCTCTTCGGTAACTCGGCTTGTTGTTAATGTTGGGTCTAATAAGACGAAAAGACGCCAATTAGAACTAACTAAAAAGGAATGTAAAGTCCTCTTCAGTCTGTTGAAAAAGTTAAATGTTTATATTATTATTATTTTATTTTATACAACTACTGTAGTTGTTTGTACTACCTTCTGCTGTATTGTTTTGCAAAAAAAAAGTTTCAGGGCTAAGTATAACATTTATTTTCACCCTTCATTTTTTCCAGAGTTGATTAGTATCCTTCATAGAAACGGCACAATTGTAATTGGCTTATACTTGTATTGTGTTTTTCTACCTTCAAGGTACTCAACACGCTTTGACACTATTACCACATTCACCTACTGATGACGCAGCATCAGGGGCAACTGGAGCTTCAGTATATTGCTGAAGGATACTTTGTTGACCACTTTGGAGTGTTTGAGAGTTTAAGGTTATCATGTGCTTTGTTGTCCTGATTGCTAATATGAAAAACTTGGCCTTTGACAAGCACAGTTATGCTGTGTCGTTTATTCAAAGCTTCACCTTGGGTCCCCAAAAAGACAAAGGTATTGTGTGGGTTTTCGGTTACATTAGATGTAGTTGTGCAAGTATCGCTGACATGTACTTTTAAAAAGATTCCAATTATTAGATCCCATACATATCACAAAACAAGTATAGATGAAATGTTCTTACATGTAAAACGTGTGACATCATGTTCAATACATGCAGTCCTCTAGCATGTTTTAAAGAGGAACTGCACTTTTTTTTGAGAGACAAGATGACAGATGTATTTTTTTAATGCATTCTAATTCGTAAATAAACATAAATAGAAATCTGCTTACAATGGAGCCAAAGGGATGTCCTCTATTCCGCCCATACAGCCCTTAAAAAACATCCAAAAAGCTCCAATTTAAATTGTGTGACCTGAATTTTAACCAAGTATTAGTGATATTGTTAACTCAGACAAACAATTTCTAGCGTCACATTGTCACAGAGAGAAAAAGCTTGTTGCTGTTATATTGACATCATCGACTGATGAGCTGCTGCATCGCCTCTCAGCTGGTGGAAGTTGATCCTAGATAAATAAATAATGTCTCTCACCTGGACAGCAGAAGGATGAGGACATAATCTGAAAAATTTGCCAACATTGGCATCAAAATTAGACCCAGAAATGGCGAGAAAGACACGAAAAGACGCCTGGTTCCACCCCCTGTTTTTCTTCGCGAGGACTATGAGACACTCTTCATCTAAACAGGAATATATCAACATCCTAACAGTCGGCATCATAATGACAGCAGACATTGTTGAGTAAGTGATGTTTTATTATGTTTGTTGGCTCTCATAAAGTCTGCAGTCTGCATTAATTATTTATGTCGAAAAAAAAAGCGGAAGTCATGATGCGTTTTTTAAATTAATGCGCCGCGTATGCTTAAAATGAGCAAAATGCGTAAATATTACCTTATTATGAATGTGACAGTTACTACATTACATACTGTATATACAGTGTGCATATAAAACATTGATGGAGATGTTTGGATGTTCATACCTATCATTGTTCTCTGTTTGACTAATTTCACTTGAACAAACTTTTTCTAACATTCCACACTACAAAATAATAGAACTATGTATGATTCCTGCTGATATCGCATCAGATGAATATGGTATCAGCGAATGCTCAAGGCTCCAATATCGGTATCATATAGAAATTAAAAAGTTGGATCACGACATTACGACAAATTACATTGATTTAATGTCCAATAATACAACGGCAAGATGGTCAGAGTTTAGTGAAGTGAAGTGAATTATATTTATATAGCGCTTTTCTCAAGTGACTCAAAGCGCTTTACATTGTGAAACCCAATATATAAGTTACATTTTTAAACCAGTGTGGGTGGCACTGGGAGCAGGTGGGTAAAGTGTCTTGCCCAAGGACACAACGGCAGTGACTAGGATGGCGGAAGCGGGGATCGAACCTGCAACCCTGAAGTTGCTGGAACGGCCGCTCTACCAAGCGAGCTATACCGCCCCATATTTAGCATACCTGTATATTAGCTTACATTGAAAGGTTTTATCATCATTAAAACCTTTTTACAACGTTCACCTTTTGTTGTTGTCAAACACACACAAACTATATCATTCAAGATAAGTTGAATAAATGTAAACAAAAACTAGCGTACAGCATATGCAATAGTAACAAAAAATATATAACTGATTATTTAAATAACTTAGTTTAATCATTTAAATGGGACCTATTATGCAAAACCATTCTTTCTTACCTATTGGTAACAGTTTTTGTGTATTTGAGATCTGCATAGGTTTTGAAAATGTGAACTCAAACCATGGAGGTATTACAGATATTTATAAAACAATCTTGCCTACTTTCATACGTCCTCTAAACGAGCCATTTGGAATTTTCCCAATTGGTGACGTTTTTCCCCAACTGTGACATCAGTGGATATCTCCATATATGGTAAAGTTTTACCTGAGGAGCTTTGCGTGAGTATATCATTATAGTCTGACGTTGGAGTCAATAAGTTATTTCTTAACATTTTATTCGGAGGGTTAATGGGGTTCAATCCCCACCTTCTACCATCCTAGTCACGTCCGTTGTGTCCTTGGGCAAGACACTTCACCCTTGCTCCTGATGGCTGCTGGTTAGCGCCTTGCATGGCAGCTCCCGCCATCAGTGTGTGAATGTGTGTGTGAATGGGTGAATGTGGAAATAGTGTCAAAGCGCTTTGAGTACCTTGAAGGTAGAAAAGCGCTATACAAGTATAAGCCATTTATCATTATTTATTTATTTATTTATTTTCAGGTCTCAGTTAGATCAGAGTGAGTAAAAAATGCGGCCAAAATACTTTTGACTAGGACAAGAAAGTTAGATCATATTACACCTATGATGACCCACCTGCACTTCAGGTGCAATTTTGAGGTTGTATTACTTGCGTACAAAATATTAAACCGTCTAGCGCCATCTTATCTTGCGGATTGTATTGTACCTTATGTTCTGTCCAGAAATCTGCATTCCAAGAATGTCGCCTTATTTATTAGTGACTGCCAGAGCCCCTGCAAAAAGTCTGCAGGCTTCAGAGTGTTTTCTATTTGGGCTCCAATACTCCTACTCCTACGCCCTACTGGCAAACGTTAGAGATGCTACCTCAGTAAAAGCATTTATGTCCCACCTTATAAAATATTTTTATTTTATAGCTTTTGAATAGAACCCTGTTTAGACTAGTTGATCTGCCGCTTTTCTTTTCTGATTTCCTCCCCCTATGCTGCATGGAGAGGAGAACCAGGTTGTCACAGATTATTTCTGTAGAGGTACCAGTCTGAATACGGTACTAGTAACATCACTATGAGCCCGTTGACGTTCTAGAAATATAAACTGCAGCTCAGCTCGCTCGCAGTCCTGGCTTGAGGTGAAGGCTAATTCGCTTTTAGCGTAACGTTAGCTCATTTTGCGGTGTGTGTGTGTGTGTGTGTGTGCGCGTGTGTGTGTGGGTGCGTGTGTGTGTGTGTGTTACGGACCTTTTTCTGTGTTGATTGAGCTGTGTTGAAGCAGCACAAAAGGACATTATGTTAAATGAAGAGTTTCCTGAAGCTGTCTCTGATAGTTGATATAATAATGTAACTGCATCATTAAGCCTGCATGAACTCCATGGAGTTCAGGGATGAATAGTCTCTCTTATTGCTATTGTACTATTTTTTCAGCTATAGTTACATTTATCATTATTAATGGAGCAGCCTAGTTTTGAATGGCAGGGTCCCTGCTATCACATGTTGATAAAAATATAACATTTACATAATAAAAATCAACTACAGGCTTCCCAAATGCTGTAATAAATTAAGCATGATGAGTTGACTTGAAACTGTTTAATGTTGCACTTTTTATATGTAGAAGAAAAGTTTTGTCATTTTTTTAAATCTGAGCAACAACTTGAGGCAGTTTAATGTTGATTAACGTGGACCCCGACTTAAACAAGTTGAAAAACTTATTCGGGTGTTACCATTTAGTGGTCAATTGTACGGAATATGTACTGTACTGTGCAATCTACTAATAAAAGTCTCAATCAATCAATCAATCAAAAAAAGCACTTTATATGTAGAAAGGTTTTGTTAAGAAACCATTCTGAGCCTTATCTTATTTAGTTTTTATTTTATATATGTTGGCCACATTAACCCTGGCAATGGACCCTGTGTGTATATGTATGTTATGCCATTGTTTACAAATTTGGTAAATAACCAAAACATTTTTTTGTTTTTGTTTTCTTACTGTACCGAAAATGAACTGAACCGTGACCTCTAAACCGAGGTACGTACCGAACCAACATTTTTGTGTACCGTTACACCCCTAGTTGTCACAGATTCTTTTTGTAGAGGTACCAGTCTGGAGGAGGTTCTAGCTGGTCCAAGTCGTGAACCGGGGTGGACCACTCTCCCATGCAGAGCGGGTGACGTTTTACTTCGCTACTAAATAATAATGGAAGAAGATCCCTGTATGACCCTCTGTTGGCTTCCCGATGGATTAGACTCTCACATTATCCATTAATATAACAATTCAATAACTGTACCCACTCGGCATCCTTTGCATCTGGTCACCCAGAAGGGGCGTCCCCACATCTGCAACCCCTTCCCAAGATTTATTTGTCCTTGCCTGCATGTGGGTTCAGATAAGATTAAAGATTAAAGTACCAATGATTGTCACACACACACTAGATGTGGTGAAATTTGTCCTCTGCATTTGACCCATCCCCTTGGGGAGCAGTGGGCAGCAGCGGCGCCGCGCCCGGGAATCATTTTGGTGATTTAACCCCCAACTCCAACCCTTGATGCTGAGTGCCAAGCAGGGAGGGAACCGGGTCCCATTTTTAGGGGATGTAGTTGTGGTTGGTGAAGCCCTTTGAGGCACTCGTGATGAATGGCAATATAAATAAATTGTGATTGATAATTTTCTATATCCTCTTGTTGTGGGGCAGACTGGCTCGTACACGCACATGGATCCTCCGCTGTTGCCAATTCTAACACAAAGTAACATATAGTTGTAACTCATATCTGTCAAAAACTAGAACATGGCTGACTGGGCTAAGACGCAGTCTAAGTGGAGGCACGTAAATAACACCGCCTACAAAACGGGGCATCCTGAAGAGATGGTCAGAAAGTAGCTTGAAGAAGGTCTGTAAAACATAATCTATGCAAAATTTGGACCAGAGAACCACCATTACATGTTATGTAGACCACAAGGAAGTGGTTTAAATACAGGAAAAAAGTAATAATGTGACCTATAAGTAATATTGCTCATTTTCCGTGGACCATATAAAAACCCTCTGTGAGCTAAAACATTGGACATTTCGGGGGTGGATTAAGCACTATAATCTCTATAATATCTGTATCTATAATACGCCGTAAATGCTTACCTCAAGGAAGACAGACATGGCAGCAATGATGCGTCTCTCCTTGATGGCGGCGCCGAGGCTGTCAAAGTCGTCAGAGTTGTAAAGGTAGATCTGCATCTGGGAAGGAGACAGAACATACGAGCTTTGAGTGGACAAGAAGCGTCTCGTCATAAATCACAACCATTGCTGGGAAGCCGATGAAAGGCTTTTTTGAGAGCCATAAAAGAGGGTGTATTTATCACACCATAAATCTCTTATAATGTGTGCCATTGCTTTTTGTGTTCTGCCACTGCTGGAGGACGCTTAAGAAATGTTGTGCTACTGAGCTAACAGACCGGAGGGATGTGCTCTTTTCTGCAGGGAGTTGCAAGAGAATAAAATACTCTCTTTATCATTGCTCCCAATTACCTGAAATCACTTCTTTCTGCTACCAAAAACAAAGTTAGGAAAATGTGGCTGCAGAGATAGAATGAGCAACCAAAATAATTTGATTGCTTTCATTTCATAACCACGCGTAGTGCTGATCAAAATCATCAAATGATTGTCAAGGTAGTAATTGGACCTATCCATCATCACAGACTCTTTTAATTTGAAAAGCCTTTCATGTCACCGAACCAAGTTAATTGCCAATAAGAAAAAGGTCCTGGGTGTTGATTTAACTTAAGAGCAGACTTTTCAAAGGGAAAATTTCAGAACCCCCCGCTGAAGCTATACGTCATCAAAAAATGTATGATTGTGTTTAACAGGCAGCAAAATAAATAATTCAGGTGATTTACATAAGTTGCTTTAAGTACAGCATTTAAATGGAACTCATTTGTTGTGTGAGTTAAGCCAGAAGCGGCCATTAATCAGCTGTCACATGTTATTAACTACATGGCACAATTAAAAGGAGCCCCTTGAGTTTTCATTCTGCCAGCAAATATGTGACCTGCTTACTTTGGAAAACAACATATTAATTTAGCAGCCAATAAAAAGTATGCCTAAAAACATTAGACTGTCTTTCTTTTAGAGTCAATGCTGGTATTTTGTCATGTGACCAAAAGCTGTACAGTAAACAACATAAGTATACATAAAATAAGCACTTTTCTTATACCATATTACATAACTTAATTAGAGTAGTACTGTACATCAGAATACAAGTGCCTCATCCTATGAGTTTTTCAGGCTACGACCTTTCTCACGGCTAATTGTTATGCTTTGAGTTGCGACCAAAAATTGGGGTTACAAGTCTCCCAAACACTAGTTGGCGTAGTTAATCTCACAATGAATCTCGTAAGATCAGCACCAAAATATCCGGTCTTACTCGCTAACACCAATGATCCTAGGAGCTATGTTGTCCGGGGGCTTTATGCCCCCTGGTAGGGTCTCCCAAGACAAACTGGCCCTAGGTGAGGGATCAGACAAAGAGCAGCTCGAAGACCTCTATGAAAAATACAAACGAAGGACCCAGATTTCCCTCGCCCGGACGCGAGTCACTGGGGCCCCACTCTGGAGCCAGGCCCGGAGGTGGGGCACGATGGCGAGCGCCTGGTGGCCGGGCCTGTCCCCGTGGGGCCCGGCCGGGCACAGCCCGAAGAGGCAACGTGGGTCCCCCCTCCAATGGGCTCACCACCCATAGCAGGGGCCATAGAGGTCGGGTGCAATGTGATCTGAGCGCCAGCCGAAGGCAGGGCACTCGGCGGTCCGATCCTCGGCTACATAAGCTAACTCTTGGGACGTGGAACGTCACCTCGCTGGGGGGGAAGGAACCTGAGCTAGTGCGCGAGGTAGAGAAGTTCCGGCTGGATATAGTCGGACTCACTTCGATGCATAGCAAGGGCTCTGAAACCAGTTCTCTCGAGAGGGGCTGGACTCTCTTCCACTCTGGCGTTGCCAGCAGTGAGAGGCGACGGGCTGGGGTGGCAATTCTTGTTTCCCCCCAACTCAAAGCCTGCACGTTGGAGTTCAACCCAGTGGACGAGAGGGTAGCTTCCCTCCGCCTTTGGGTGCGGGGACGGGTCCTGACTGTTGTTTGCGCTTACGCGCCAAACGGCAGCTCAGAGTACCCACCCTTTTTGGATTCACTTGAGGGAGTACTGGAGAGTACTCACCCGGGTGATTCCCTCGTTCTACTGGGAGACTTCAACGCTCATAATGGCAAGGACAGTGAAACCTGGAGAGATGTGATTGGGAAGAATGGCCGCCCGGATCTGAACCAGAGTGGTGTTTTTTTATTGGACTTTTGTGCTCGTCACAAACACCATGTTCAAACATAAGGGTGTCTATATGTGCACTTGGCACCAGGACACCCTAGGCCGCAGTTCTATGAACGACTTTGTAGTTGTGTCGTCGGATTTGCGGTCTCATGTTTTGGACACTCGGGTGAAGAGAGGGGCGGAGCTTTCTACCGAAATGCCGGACAGACCTGGCAGGCCCAAGCGCATTGTGAGGGTTTGCTTCGAATGCCTAGCAGAGTCTCCTGTCAGAGAGTTTCAATTCCCACCTCCGGAAGAACTTTGAACATGTCACGAGGGAGGCGCTGGACATTGAGTCCGAGTGGACGATGTTCCGTACCTCTATTGTCGAGGCGGCTGATTGGAGCTGTGGCCGCAAGGTGGATGGTGCCTGTCGTGGCGGTAATCCTAGAACCCGGTGGACACCAGCGATGAGGGATGCCGTCAAGCTGAAGTGAGAGTCCTATCGGGCTCTTTTGGCTCATAGGAAACCAGAGGCAGCAGACAGGTATTGACAGGCCAAGCCGTGTGCGGCTTCAGCGGTCGCGGAGGCAAAAACTCGGACATAATAATAATAATAATAATAACTGGGATTTATATAGCGCTTTTCTAAGTACCCAAAGTCGCTTTACATGTTAAAAACCCATCATTCATTCACACCTGGTGGTGGTAAGCTACTTTCGTAGCCACAGCTGCCCTGGGGTAGACTGACGGAAGCATGACATGACATGGGAGGAGTTCGGGGAAGCCATGGAAAACGACTTCCAGACGGCTTTGAAGCGATTCTGGACCACCATCCGCCGCCTCAGGAAGGAGAAGCAGTGCAATGTCAACACCATATATGGTGGGGATGGTGTTCTGCTGACCTCGACTGCGGATGCTGTGGATCAGTGGTGGAATACTTTGAAGAACTCCTCAATCCCACCAACACGTCTTCCTATGTGGAAGCAGTGCCTGGGGAATCTGTAGTGGGCTCTCCTATTTCTGGGGCTGAGGTTGCCGAGGTAGTTAAAAAGCTCCTCGGTGGCAAGTCCCCGGGGGTGGATGAGATCTGCCCGGAGTTCCTTAAGGTTCTGGATGATGTGGGGCTGTCTTGGTTGATAAGACTCTGCAACATTGTGTGGACATCGGGGGCGGTACCTCTGGATTGGCAGACCGGGGTAGTGGTTCCTCTCTTTAAGAATGGGAACCGGAGGGTGTGTTCCAACTATCGTGGGATCATACCCCTCAGCCTTCCCGGTAAGGTCTATTCAGGTGTACTGGAGAGGAGGCTGCGCCGGATAGTCGAACCTCGGATTCGGGAGGAACTGTGTGGTTTTCGTCCTGGTCGTGGAACTGTGGACTAGCTCTATACTCTCGGCAGGGTCCTTGAAGGTGCATGGGAGTTTGCCCAACCAGTCTACATGTGCTTTGTGGACTTGGAGAAGGCATTCAACAGTGTACCCCGGGAAGTCCTGTGGGGAGTGCTCAGAGAGTATGGGTGTAACGGACTGTCTGATTGTGGTGGTCCGCTCCCTGTATGATCAGTGTCAGAGCTTGGTCCGCTTTGCCGGTAGTAAGTCGGACCCGTTTCCAGTGAGGGTTGGACTCCGCCAAGGCTGCCCTTTGTCACAGATTCTGTTCATAACTTTTATAGACAGAATTTCTAGGCGGGGTCAGGGCATTGAGGGTATCTGGTTTGGTGGCTGCAGGATTAGATCTCTGCTTTTTGCAGATGATGTGGTCCTGATGGCTTCATCTGGCCAAGATCTTCAGCTCTCACTGGATCGGTTCGCAGCAGAGTGTGAAGCGACTGGGATGGGAATCAGCACCTCCAAGTCCGAGTCCATGGTTCTCGCCGGGAAAAGGGTGGAGTGCCATCTCCGGGTTGGAGAGGAGATCTTGCCCCAAGTGGAGGAGTTCAAGTACCTCGGAGTCTTGTTCACGAGTGAGGGAAGAGTGAATCGTGAGATCGACAGGCGGATCGGTGCGGAGTCTTCAGTAATGCGGACGCTGTATCGATCCGTTGTGGTGAGGAAGGAGCTGAGCCAGAAGGCAAAGC
Organism: Entelurus aequoreus; assembly: GCF_033978785.1. NCBI lineage: Eukaryota > Metazoa > Chordata > Actinopteri > Syngnathiformes > Syngnathidae > Entelurus > Entelurus aequoreus. Next base: position 34,597,355 of record NC_084731.1, read on the forward strand.
TCTTAATCTACCGGTCGATCTACGTTCCCATCCTCACCTATGGTCATGAGCTTTGGGTTATGACCGAAAGGACAAGATCACGGGTACAAGCGGCCGAAATGAGCTTCCTCCGCCGGGTGGCGGGGCTCTCCCTTAGAGATAGGGTGAGAAGCTCTGCCATCCGGGAGGAGCTCAAAGTAAAGCCGCTGCTCCTCCACATCGAGAGGAGCCAGATGAGGTGGTTCGGGCATCTGGTCAGGATGCCACCCGAACGCCTCCCTAGGGAGGTGTTTCGGGCACGTCTGACTGGTAGGAGGCCACGGGGAAGACCCAGGACACGTTGGGAAGACTATCTCTCCCGGCTGGAACGCCTCAGGATCCCCCGGGAGGAGCTGGACGATGTGCAGATATCAACAGTAAATGAACAAGTAGATTAATAATTAATTGTCTACCAATTGTCCTTAATAATTTTGACAAAATAATAGAATGATAAATGACACAATATGTTACTGCATACGTCAGCAGCTAAATTAGGAGTTTTTGTTTGCTTACTTACTACTAAAAGATAAGTTTTCTAGTATGTTCACTATTTTATTTGAAAACAAACTTGCAATAAGAAACATATGTTTAATGTACCGTAAGATTGTTTGTTAAAATAAAGCCAATAATGCAATTTGTTGTGGTCCCCTTTATTTAGAAAAGTACCAAAAAGTATCGAAATAATTTTGGTACTGGTACCAGTACCAAAATATTGGTATCGGGACAACACTACTTTGTACACTTCAACAGAAGGCTAATAGGAACTGTGTTACAACTAGATGAATAAATCAGGAGAGACAATAATACCCACACAGTACGGCAACATGTTTGTCAGCCATACATGGTGAAGCGGCTGGCGACGGCTTCTAGCCATTGGCTTTGACTGGGAGGTGGGACTTCCGAGACAAGAATGGGAAGTGATGTGTTGTGGAGGTTAAAGGTTGCGTGAGTTTCCGTGTGCGTAGCGAGATACGAGAAATGAGCTTGTTGGAGTGGCTTGCTGCAATTTTTGAGAAAAGGAGAGACACTGTGAATCTGTCTGATCCTTCATTCCTTGGAATGTTATAATATGACGAAACAGATAGGCGACACACATCTTTAAGCTGGCCTTCGTCGCCATAAATAGGCAACGTGTCTGAACATTCTGTGGTTTCAGAAGGTACAAAAATTAAATGAAGAATGCCTGTTCGCCAAGTAGAAACTTTAATTGATTTGTTCGCTTAGCAGGCTACTAAAGTTCTCACTGATTTATCCATATTTATATCTGCTGTGCGCACTAATGCAAAAATCGGAAATGATGCAATATTGCATACGCAGTAGCCAAAGGATAAGTAAGAATAAGTAGACATATTATTAGAAATACCCAAGAGGGAAAAGTGATAGAAAATGAATGGATGGATGAATAATTAAATGTCATACATCTAGAATATATAATAGTAATTATATATATTATATCAGTAAAATACAATATAATAATTTAAGATGTATAAATAATTGATTTATAATCAATTCGTAGGCCCTGAATTATAAGTGTAATCAACTTGTGAGGTGTCCAAAGATTCCCACTTAAATGCTCGTCTGCACCATACTGAAGCAGAATGAGTCTAACACCTACCAAGGACCTTTAAAATAATACCTAAACATTTATCCATGAAAATATGGAGAAGCAGCTGGAAGGAGATACCGTAGAAGTCCACGTTCCAAGATAAATACAGTAGGGTTGCACAATTTTGAGAAAAAACGTAATTGTGATTTTTCTCTCCAAAATTGCGATTCAATTTGCGATTTATATATTTTATCCATAAAACTGCGAAAATAACAAGTGAAGAAACACACGTTACTTTTAGTCTGCCAACATCTCCTGAAGGAATCAATAAAGTACTATCTATATTCTTGTCTCAAAGTGCCACAACAATGTGCAATAATTTACTTAAAAATAAATTTGGCTTTATGCAGATGGACTCAGAGCTTTTGTCTATGACATGTTCTTAACATGAAGAAATAATTAAAAAAAACTACACAGTGATAAGGTAATGTAATAAATTTATATAACAATAATGCAAGTCACCATTTAAAAGGATATAATAAACATTTATTCCTCACTACTGTAGGATTGTTTACCGTAGTACTGTAAATGGAAGGTAAATAACTTTGTCATCCTAAATACAAACCCCGTTTCCATATGAGTTGGGAAATTGTGTTAGATGTAAATATAAACGGAATACAATGATTTGCAAATGCTTTTCAACCCATATTCAATTGAATGCACTACAAAGACAAGATATTTGATGTTCAAACTCATAAACTTTACTTTTTTTTTTTGCAAATAATAATTAACTTAGAATTTCATGGCTGCAACACGTGCCAAAGTAGTTGGGAAAGGGCATGTTCACCACTGGTTGCATGGCCTTTCCTTTTAACAACACTCAGTAAACGTTTGGGAACTGAGGAGACACATTTTTTAAGCTTCTCAGGTGGAATTCTTTCCCATTCTTGCTTGATGTACAACGTAAGTTGTTCAACAGTCCGGGGGTCTCCGTTGTGGTATTTTAGGCTTCATAATGCGCCACACATTTTCAATGGGAGACAGGTCTGGACTACAGGCAGGCCAGTCTAGTACCCGCACTCTTTTACTATGAAGCCACGTTGACGTAACAGGTGGCTTGGCATTGTCTTGCTGAAATAAGCAGGGGCGTCCATGGTAACGTTGCTTGGATAGCAACATATGTTGCTCCAAAACCTGTATGTACCTTTCAGCATTAACGGTGCCTTCACAGATGTGTAAGTTACCCATGTCTTGAGCACTAATACACCCCCATACCATCACAGATGCTGGCTTTTCAACTTTGCGCCTATAACAATCCGGATGGTTCTTTTCCTCTTTGGTCCGGAGGACACGACGTCCACAGTTTCCAAAAACAATTTGAAATGTGACCACAGAACACTTTTCCACTTTGTATCAGTCCATCTTAGATGAGCTCAGGCCCAGCGAAGCCGACTGCGTTTCTGGGTGTTGTTGATTAACGGTTTTCGCCTTGCATAGGACAGTTTTAACTTGCACTTACAGATGTAGCGACCAACTGTAGTTACTGACAGTGGGTTTCTGAAGTGTTCCTGAGCCCATGTGGTGATATCCTTTACACACTGATGTCGCTTGTTGATGCAGTACAGCCTGAGGGATCGAAGGTCACGGGCTTAGCTGCTTACGTGCAGTGATTTCTCCAGATTCTCTGAACCCTTTGATTATATTACGGACCGTAGATGGTGAAATCCCTAAATTCCTTGCAATAGCTGGTTGAGAAAGGTTTTTCTTAAACTGTTCAACAATTTGCTCACGCATTTGTTGACAAAGTGGCGACCCTCGCCCCATCCTTGTTTGTGAATGACTGAGCATTTCATGGAATCTACTTTTATATCCAATCATGGCACCCACCTGTTCCCAATTTGCCTGTTCACCTGTGGGATGTTCCAAATAAGTGTTTGATGAGCATTCCTCAACTTTATCAGTATTTATTGCCACCTTTCCCAACTTCTTTGTCACATGTTGCTGGCATCAAGTTCTAAAGTTAATGATTATTTGCAAAAAAAAATATTTTTATCAGTTTGAACATCAAATATGTTGTCTTTGTAGCATATTCAACTGAATATAATGATAAATAAATGGGTTATACTTGTATAGCGCTTTTCTACCTTCAAGGTACTCAAAGCGCTTTGACAGTATTTCCACATTCACCCATTCACACACACATTCACACACTGATGGCGGGAGCTGCCATGCAAAGCGCTAACCAGCAGCCATCAGGAGCAAGGGTGAAGTGTCTTGCCCAAGGACACAACAGATGTGACTAGGATGGTAGAAGGTGGTGATTGAACCCCAGTGACCAGCAACCCTCCGATTGCTGGCACAGCCACTCTACCAACTTCGCCACGCCGTCCCTTGAAAAAGGATTTGCAAATCATTGTATTCCGTTTATATTTACATCTAACACAATTTCCCAATTCATATGGAAACAGGGTTTGTAAATACACAAACAAAAATTAAATAGACTCATTTTTGTAACCTTAATAAATATTGAATATCTTAAAGTGCATTTTTTTTTTCCAGATGGAAAAATGAGGTGGGAAGTTGTCTTTTTGTTCGTTACTATCACTTGATCACAGCGGGATTTGCGCTCGTTCGTCCGTGTTGATGGGCTCATATTGCTCATCCTATTAGGAGCTGAAAAAATCCCCACAACAGGACCTTTGGCTTTATAAGCTCATGTGTTTCCTCCTAATTTGGGTTACTTTACAGCATTTCTCACTGGCTCTCTGTATTGTGAGTGTGTTAGCGAGACAAAGATTGTAAATGACTGAAAAGAGGGGTCACTCTGTTCTGTTATTTCCACTGTTGAACAAACGCGCTCAGGTGCTGAGAGTGATACACAAAGTCGGACGTCTTTCTTTCTGTTTGAAGCGAGAGAAACGCAAGGCTCATAAATTCTGATTGGGGAAGATGGCTGTCAGTCAAACGCTGGTGATGGCGGAGGAGAAAAAAACAACTCAACCTTTTGCGGTTATTTACTGCATTAATAAAATCCTCAAGGTCGATTCAATTTGGATTAATCGTGCAGCCCTAGCCCCATTCCGAGGTGGATCTCCCGTGAGAGGAAGAGGTGGGGGTTAATAATTTTGCAATGCAGTCTGCTGAAAATGATGGAAAGCGCCACTCAAAGTCGGAATTGCGACAAAACCCATTTTAAGATATTCAAAAGTGCATAGTGCAACCCCCTATTTGTCATGTTTCATGTGTCAGATAAGCCGCGACAAATGGAGCCGTATGAATCATTAAACTACTATAGTTTTTATTATAGATTTCTAGTGTTTTGTTTTTCATACAATATTTTTTCCTATTTAAAACTTTGGCTTTATTTTATTTTATTATCATGCTTACATACTGTACATTACCTTTTGCATTATATTAATTGATATCATTACGTCTTGTCTACCTTGTACTTTTTTATTTTGTATGTCATTGCCTGAAATAAATGAATGAAAATGAAAATGAATGAACATTTTTTAAAAGGCATGCTACATGGTAACATTTTGATGTTTTGTGGGCCAAGTACCAAGGGATGACACTGTTTCACAATACCAGTTTTTCAAGGCACGAACTGCGTCACGGAGCCAATTAAACTCAATTGAGAAAACGGCGCACGTCTTCAAAATGGTTCTAATCTTACGTTCAAGTGCGCAGACAAGTTGAAGTCATGTTTGCTGTCATCACGATGTACAATATAGCAGTGAGCAGTGAGAAGAAGAATACTTAACTCAGTGAGAGTCATACACAAATTGCAGCTTGCAAGCATCCAAAGAATGTGTGCAAACTGAAAGACAACTAAAAAACTACAATAATCCAGAATGTATTCCCATATTTTCATCCTCTTTGTGGTGCAGCTCACTAGTGATACTATTCTTATCACTTTATTCTTTCGGCCTTAATTTCGTCTGCATGGTTTCTTTTGTCACCCAACAGACATTCCAAATCAAGTGAAACAAATGTAAAGCTGCTCATGTTTCCCATGATAGCGACGCACTGAAGCACAACAAGAAGAAACACGTGTGTGGGAGGCAAGGTCTCAGATTCGACTACCAGAGCAGTTTGTTGCTAAACGTTTTGGTCTAAAACACAGCATGAGTCTCTCACTTCAGTCCCACGCAAAAGTCAAGATTGTTCTAAATAAAAAAAATACTACTGCCAGAGGGCACTGACTAATCTATATATCGACTGAGCAGTGCGGATGGGGAATGTAACGATGAGTCGGCACACAACAAACAGAGGCTCAATGGGGTGCACTACATGGCACCAACCAGCAGAGGCACTGTTGAGTCAGCTTTAATTTGTCTAAAACCTGAAGAACAGCAGCTCTCTGGTATTAGCCTGACATTAGTCTAACATTAACCTGATACTGAGTGCAGCTGGGATAGGCTGACATTGGCATGATATTGGGGACAGTGTGGCGCGGTTGGGAGAGTGGCCGTGCCAGCAGCCTGAGGGTTCCCGGTTCGATCCCCAGCTTCTACCAACCTAGTCACGTCCGTTGTGTCCTTGAGCAAGACACTTCATCCTTGCTCCTGATGGGTCGTCGTTAAGCGCCTTGCATAACGGCTCCCACCATCAGTGTGTGAATGTGTGTGTGAATGGGTGAATGTGGAAATAGTGCCAAAGCGCTTTGAGTGCCTTGAAGGTAGAAAAGCGCGATACAGGTATAACCCATTTACTATTTACCATATTAGTCTTACACTAACCTAATATTAGCCAGACATTTGATCAATATTTGCCTGATATTAGACTGATAATAGCCTGGTATTAGTTTATCATTAACCTGATATTATCCTGATATTAACCTACAGTACACACTGACACATGAAATGCATCAATAAATATCACAAATAATAAAGAGCACACATTCTCACTATTGAATTTGTGTAGGGCAAAAAACAACAGTTCAACAATGAGTTGATAAATGCCCACTGTGTTAAATGCATGACTTTCCTGCTGTGCAGCATACAAATAATACTATGATAAAACTCCACTTTGCACATACATCTTTTGTTGATGTTATCAATTGCCGCTTAATAACAGCAGCGCTAAAACCAACATTATACATTCAAAAATAAATAATACGTTTCCGTCACTGTGACTGTTGACACAGCCTAAAAAACAACATGATTGTTATCACGAATGTAAAATCACTTTTGTGTTCACTCGATGATGCTTCAGGCATGTGAGTACCCTTAGAGAGAAAAAGACGTACATTTCTATCAGCACAAAGTGCTGCCACGCAAGCCCCGGAAGACATTTTTGAAAATTAAGACTACATTTCCTGCAATTGGCTGCATTTCTACACTATATTTGACCGTTGGATTTATTCTCATCTACCAACCTTTTTTGGCTGTCTTTTTGACACTTACATGTTGTCCTATGTATTGTAACACATCATTTGTAGTTCTTTTAGTAGACAATTTACAAAACATTATTATCATTGAAAATATAAAATTGTACAACATGCATGCAAAAAAAAACAGAAAAGGTTTCCCATTTGGCGACGCTATTCGGTAACCATGCCCCTTTGGGTTATATATTTCCGGTGTTGTGACCTATATTTGTTACGTCAAAAATATACCTTCTCGCTGGCTATTTACTAATAAATACTCTACAACTACAACTGGTTCGGATCTTATCGTCTCCCCGCCCTGCAACTCAGTGCGGCGTTTAGGCAAGCAAAAGAGAGAGTACCTGTGGCTAAGGCAAGCTTTCATATTTTTATTGATATTTCATTAAAAAAACAAAAAAGTTAAAATTTGACGCGAAAATGAATGTTTGAAAACGCAGACTTCCATGTTTACATGGACATTTCAGAATAGTTTATGTTTAAAGTTGATCTCGAACATGCATACAATTAAAATATGATACATTACATTTTGCCCGTTTCTCATTACATGTTTGAAAAGGAGTAGGGAGAAGCAGAGTGTATCTAATCCTACCCCTTTTCTACTTCACAGCAATTACTAACATATTTGTCCTCTTCCTGTTCTCCATTTATACAGAATATATTCCACACATAATAAATAATTAAGTTCTCAATAAGGCTGAAACGACGCGTCGACGTAGTCGACGTCATCGGTTACGTAAATACGTCGACGCCGTTTTTGTGCGTCGACGCGTCGCATATTTACGTCACACTACCGTCATGGCGGAGCGCAAAGCAGACTGTGCGAGCGAGGGGAAAAACGCACGCCAAAAGTCGTCAAAAGTGTGGGAGTATTTCAATACACAGCCTAATAATGTTGTTGTATGCACACTGTGTCGAGCGGAAATGGCCTATCATAGCAGCACAACGGCTATGAACGAACATTTGAAAAGAAAACCATCAACCATCAATCGTCCGCGTTAGCATACGTTGTCATCATTACACAAAAACATGAATGTGTCATTTGTATCTGCTAGGGGTGTAACGGTATGTGTTTTGTATTGAACCGTTTCGGTACGGGGCTTTCGGTTCGGTACGGGGGTGTACCGAACGAGTTTCTAAGCTAAAGCTAACTTTAGCTGCTAAAGTCTTAACAAGTTGCTTTGCTCCTCTGCCTCTGTCTCAGCACGCAGCATTGTCCCACCCATACAACCATCTGATTGGTACACACGCAGCATTGTCCCACCCACACAACCATCTGATTGGTACACACAAAGCATTATCAGCCAATCAGCAGTGCGTATTCATAGCGCATGTAGTCAGCGCTTCAGCCTCGAGCAGATAGGTGTTTAGCAGGTGAGCATCAGGCAGCGGACTCTCCCCAAATGATAATAAACACCTCCCAGTCAACTACTAGTAACATCACTATGAGCCCGTTGACCTACTAGAAACTTAAACTGCAGCTCAGCTCGCTCGCAGTCCTGGTTTGAGGTGAAGGCTAATTACCTCTCAGTTCCAGCCACATCGACCCCTTCTGAGCGCCTATTTTCAGCTGCTGGGAATATTGTAAACAAGAAAAGAAGCAAAGCAAGTAGACATGCTAACCTTTCTTCATTACAACTGTTAGTCACTCACTGGAATGAGTAGAATTGGTTATTGTGTACTGTGTTGGACTGGATGTTTATTTTGCACATTTTAAAAGCAATACTTAATGTTTACAGTGCTCCAGAATATTTAGATTGGCACTTTTTTGTATTGGATGTTTATCTTTATTTTTGCACATTTTAGCAAATAAGCAATACTTTCACTTTTGTTGAAATGTTTACACTGTTGTTACAGAATATTTCATTTTGCACTTTCTTGTATTGGATGTTTATCTTTATTTTTGCACATTTTAAAGCAAAATAAGCAATACTTTTACTTTTGAAATGCTTATACTATTGCAGAATATTAAGATTTGCACTGGATGTTTACTTTTATATTTGCACATTAAAAAGCAAATAAGATACTTTTAATTTTGTTAAATGTTAAAAGTTTTTAATCTTTACATTGTTACAGAATACTTTGTCATGTTGTTGTCAATGTTGACTGAGTGGCCATACTTTTTTTTTTTGTAAATAAAAGCCATGCCTTTTGAAAAAACTGGCCTACTTTTATTTTTTCATCTTCATTTTAAATAAAATAAAATAAAAAATAATCGGTAAAAGGAAAAATAATCTATAGATGAATCGAAAAAATAATCTATAGATTAACCGAAAAAAATAATCTATAGATTAATCGATAGAAAAATAATCGTTAGCTGCAGCCTTAGTTCTCAATAAATAGTTAAATACATTGAAAATCACATAATGATATGAATAAGATTACCTCATTTTTCAATAAAGTTTAAAATGTTTCTCAGGACTTTACTTTGTACTTTGTAAACACCTTGAGTTTGAACCGTTGCTTAAACTAGATTACATTAGTACACTGTCTGACTTCTTTGCTTAATCCATTCCATAATTTAATCCCACATACTGATATACTAAAGGTCGTAAGTGTTGTATGTGCATAACAATGTTTTAAATTAATAATCATGAACTTTCGAAGGACAAAGGGGAGACAACCTCCGCCTCCACATCCACTGAGAAGCCGTGGAGATTGTGGAGAGCCTGACATTTCTGTGAGTCAGTGTTTCCAGCCAGATTTCTTGGACTGCTAACACCTCAAATCTAGTCAGGAACGCTCAACAGAGACGGTTCTTTCTCAGAGCGCTGATGCAGGCCCAACTTCCCCAGAGGCTGATGCTCAATTTTTATCAGAGCACTATTGAGAACATCCTCACCAACTCCATCATTGTGTGGTTTGCGAGCTGCATGGTGGCTGAGAAGACGGCCCTGAACAGAATGGTGAAGGCAGCCCAGCGCATAATTGGGCTGGAGCACCCTCACTTGGACACTCTTTACACCAGCAGACTGAGGAAGAAGGCCAAAAAAATCTCCATGGACTCCACACACCCTGGTAAGCCCCTCTTTGAACCACTATCATCCGGCAAGCGGTTCAGAAACATTAGGTCCACAACTAACAGGCTGAGGAACAGCTTCTTTCCTAGAGCTGTAGCCTTTATCTCCCCCTTCCCTTCGCTCCCCCCACTGGACTGTGAGACGCCCATAGACACTGCAGGTTGGGTACAATGGAGACTGAGGCTCTCTTTTAGTTCTTTTAGTCCTTAACTACCTCATCAAAGCATGTGGCACATCAGTTTTGCTCTTTGCATATTTGAACTCACTTTTAAATTGGGACTTATGCACTGCTTAGTATCTTACATTATTATTGTTGTTCAGTGTCTGTTTTTTATGAACTATGTGAAGTTTGGCAAGATATTCCCATATTTTATAATGCATCTATATTTTATTGTCTTTTAAAGGGAAACTGCACTTTTTTGGAACTTTGCCTATTGTTCACAATCATTATGCGAGACAAAAACATCTTTTTTTAGGATTCTAAATATCCATCCATAAAAAAAAATTGCTTGCAAGGTACGGCAAATGGGAGTTACCATCATAGCTGTCAAAGCCCTCTAAAACAACTTTAAAACCCTCCATTAACAGTTTATATACACACTGCATATGTAGTAACAGACACATTTGTAACAATATGTAATATGTACAATATTTACCGTATTTTGGTCATTTTAAGCATTAGAGGAACTTCTGTCCTGGGTGCATTGATTTCTGATTGATTGATTTCTGTCCTGGGTGCACTTCCTACTTCTGGAAACAAACACCTGTGTGTTTTAATCATGGCAGACTTCGTAATAGACGACTATTTTTGGACAAATGAGGATTCACAACCTTGTCTTTTTGAACCTGAATATACGGAGGATGAACTGCTGATTATAGAAGCGAGCACGAAGAGAAGGTGCAACGTTGGAGCAGACGGAAGCCGAGAGAGTCAGGACTGGCATGACTTGACACTGTTTTTTTTTGCTGCAGCTGTTACATATAATGTAATATTGTACATGGTAATTGGGATTTGTTATAAATTGTATATATTATATACAAATATAATGTCATATAATAATATATCAGTATATATTATATATTGTATATATAATATGTAAATATTACATACACTACCGTTCAAAAGTTTGGGGTCACCCAAACAATTTTGTGGAATTGCCTTCATTTCTAAGAACAAGAATAGACTGTCGAGTTTCAGATGAAAGTTCTCTTTTTCTGGCCATTTTGAGCGTTTAATTGACCCCACAAATGTGATGCTCCAGAAACTCAATTTGCTCAAAGGAAGGTCAGTTTTGTAGCTTCTGAAACAAGCTAAACTGTTTTCAGATGTGTGAACATGATTGCACAAGGGTTTTCTACTCATCAATTAGCCTTCTGAGCCAATGAGCAAACACATTGTACCATTAGAACACTGGAGTGATAGTTGCTGGAAATGGGCCTCTATACACCTATGTAGATATTTCACCAAAAACCAGACATTTGCATCTAGAATAGTCATTTACCACATTAGCAATGTATAGAGTGTATTTCTTTGCAGTTAAGACTAGTTTAAAGTTATCTTCATTGAAAAGTACAGTGCTTTTCTTTCAAAAATAAGGACATTTCAATGTGACCCCAAACTTTTGAACGGTAGTGTATATGTTATATTTTATGTTGCTACTATGGTACATTTTTAGTATACTTAATACCTGCATTATCCTTTCCATCCTTACCCTTTCCATCCTTTGAAACTGAGCTACTGTGTGGAACAATTTCCCTTGGGTATCAATAAAGTTTGTCTAAGTCTAAGTCTAAATGTAGATGTGGATCTTGGAGCCAGATACGCCGACAAAAATGGGAGTGCATAACCAAAAACAACCGGAAAAAAACCCGTCCCTGGCCAGCTGGACCAAACGGTCAACTGTCCATCAAGTGAGTCACTATAATACTGATCATGATACATGCAGGACAACATGCTTGTTATTATAACTACATACAATGTTGAGCTAGCTGTGTACAAACAAAACATGAAATGTGGGCTAATACTTTACAGATACTGTAATATGATTGTTCATGTTTTTTAGGCAGGAACAGATTGGTGTCCTGTCGCATTGTGTTGTGCGTTACAAACTCAAAAGCCATTCAGCTGCTGACGCAGAAGCTAGCTTGCGGCTAATTAGCATGCCGTCACAAGGCGATGTATTGCTACGCTAGAAAAAAATTACCTTAGTGTTTTCTCTTACAACAACAGCTTGGTTATTATACAGGTTATGGAACATAAATTAAGTATTGTTGGCGATTTAATAAAGATAAATAGATACAAGATGCGCATATAGCTGGTTGGCTTGTTGCCAATAATTATCGCAGTCAAAGCCGCCCACGTAGCGTATACTAATGCATGTGTCTTATCTGTGTACTTCTAGCCTTATTGTTTTCATTATTTACTAATGATTGTATTTGTCTTAAAGCACAGATCAAAATTGGAAGCCATAAATCATGTAACATTTAATACAATGCCAATAAAGCTTTATATTCTATTCTAACCTGATGCCAGATTATAGCAGACTATATGTAATATGTAAAATCAACCAATCAATTATCAATGCTGGAAAATTTACCGAGTTAATTTTCATTCATCGTTGGTTAATTGACTTATCAAATATCAGCCCAGGCGTAGATAAGGTAACACTTGAATATGTAGTGATTTTTTGCCCAGTACATATTTGGCTCTGTTCATTAATGAATAATTTTTGCCAGTTTATTTTGCCTATTTTTGTATGACATTTTCCAGTTCATTTTATCACTTATTATAACACCCTAAAAAAATTGTTTATTTTACTCTTTCAATGTCTACTACATCTTTTTGTATTTGACCTTACCTTCTACTGTTACCGAGTAGCATTACATTAGTTTGACTGAGATTCAAGGATAGTCCGTTTGTTTCAAACCCTCTCTTTAATTTGTTCATTTATACTCTTATTTGTATTGTAGTGTTCTCTTCAGAGATGATAACATTTCCATACTGTAAAACAAAACAGTCAGTAGAAAATGTACACACTTCATGTTTCAACAACCATTGTTTTCTGTCTTCTATCAACAATAGTGCAGAATAATATTTCAGTGTTTCACATGCATTCATGAATATCTGACGGCCCACTACAAATACATTTGATATTCACCCTTGCTCACAAACACATTGTAATGTTATTACTCCTCACATGTGCTTTGGTCTGCCAGTGAATAACAAGATGAATCAGTGTTGCCAACTTAGAAATAGGGATGTGACGGTATGAACATTTCTTATCACGGTTATTGTGACCAAAATTATCACAGTTATTATTATCTATAGATAAACGTTATTTATATATCTCAAGACATGTATTTGTTTTTTGTTGTTGTTCGTTACTAATATCAACATGTCAGTTTTTTCTCAATACATAATGTCTTTATCTGTATTTTTAAATTTTGATAGAGGGAGGTATTCTGTTTAAAGTTATGTACATTTATATGTACATGCACATGCTGTATTGGTACAGATCCATTAAGAGTTTGAGCAGAAATATGTCATGTAGGAATTAACTATACACACAATAAAACATTAACAAAATGCTATGTCACATGAATGGTTTTTAAAGTAATACCTTTGTGACATGAAAAAAAACTAAAGTAATGTAAAAAAAAATTGGTGTTTACTTTTTTATATCAATATAAAACAATTTGGTTAATGAAAATTAAGTCTAATAAACAAGATTTGTTCTTCTCTAACACCTCCTATTGGTTCAACAAAAATAAACATGAGTGATACCTGTGAATACACAATCTTTACAGCCTGCCTTCAGTTCGATGAGATGACAAAACATTATAGCTAGTATTAATGTTATTTGAACACTCATACAATTTGCAGTTAAATAGATGACGAGTGAGCATCCCAGTAAACAAACTAAAGACTTTATAAACAAGTTGTGGCAATGTTGCCGACACATCGCCTGCTACATGCTTCCTCACGTCATTAACTCTCAGTCATAGCTGATGGACGATGTATTGAGAAAATAAAAGCAACTTCAAATAGTTTTCTTCTTCGCTGTATACTGTTAGTGTGGGACAGATGCGTCTATCTCTAATATCTAAAAACACCAGTGCGCTCCTAAACGCGGGCCGAAGCTCCACGGAAATGAAGCGAGGGAAAATGAAGTTGAACCAAGCGCTTGGCTCTGTTTACTCCGAGGGGAAATCTCCAGAGCAAAGTCTGTGTAGTTTGTTTCGCCATTACTTTCAAGCCAAACGACGCTATTGTGCATGCGCTAGCGCTGATGTGACTTTGTTTCCAGCAAGTAAGCAGTGTTGCCTAAAATGCATTAATAAATGATGTTTTTTCGGTAATTACAAATTTAAATGGTATTACTAACTTTATCATCATACTGTTTATACATTATACTGTTTACAGTTACATCCCTACTTAGAAACTTTGTCGGTATATTAAGCGAGCAATCCGACCGCTCTAGATACCCTTTTTTACAAAGATAACCAGCAACAAATCTATTGAAGAGACTGTGCAGCGTTCGAGGGCCCTCTAACAAAGTGTTAAGTTTTAATGAAGAAAAACATTCTGGACATCAATATGTACAAATTGTAAGCTTTCTAACTGAGACTCTGGAGAAAACATATTGTAATGTTCTTCTCATCGAGCAGCGGGTCCAAATGTGGGCCTACCCCTACCTACAAACACCCACAGGTGATATGAAAAGTTAACATCACAATTATTTTGACCTAAATGGTCACAAATATCATTATTATAAAAGTATTGTTGAATATGCTCAATAAGTACTTCTACACACACTAAAATATTTTAATCATAACATAAATACATAAATAAATAGGCCTACAGAAGAAACATTAAATATTTTGGATACACCAAAATGAAAATGTATTGGCCAAAAACCGAAAATAAATGATTATGCCAAGTATTATTAACATTGCATTTATGGCTATGACAGTTTACTAACCTCATTACAATCAATGCAATTGCACATATTAATATATATAATTCAAAGAATAAAACATGTATTTATTTACAACTGGTATTCCAATAAAATCAAATACAAATAATACAATATATTTAATAATGATAATAAAATGACAAACAGGTCAAATACTGAATGGTGCCAAAAACAGTGCTCCAAAGAAGAAGTCAACAGGAAGCATAAAGTGTGTTGTTCCACTACGGTGAAGCTAGACAGTCATTGGATAAATGTTCGGCTTTGTCCCGTCCATCCGACACTTCCAAGAGTCCATGAACGTCTAAGGCAGTGGTTCTTAACCTGGGTTCGATCGAACCCTAGGGGTTCGGTGAGTCGGCCTCAGGGGTTCAGTGGAGCCTGCGCCGCGGAGGTCACGACACACCCGACTCATCTTGTAAATAAAAACTTCTCCCTATCGACGTACTTATGGATACCCCTAAACAATGTTCCCTCTAATTTTCCATCTGATTTGCAGGCGTGTAATTTGTTGTGAGTTCATGCACTGTGTTGGTTTTGTTCTTTGAACAATGTGATGTTCATGCATGGTTCATTTTGTGCACCAGTAAAAAAAACATATAACTTTGTTGTGAATTTGAATTTTTTTTTTTTTTATTTATCACTAAAGAAGGGTTCGGTGAATGCGCATATGAAACTGGTGGGGTTCAGTACCTCCTACAGGGTTAAGAACCACTGGTCTATGGACATATGGACAGTGGGCGGGTCTGGAGGCTGATCTTCTGCATGATGATTGGATGCTAAAGGCCTACTGAAATGAATTTTTTTTATTTAAACGGGGATAGCAGATCCATTCTATGTGTCATACTTGATCATTTCGCGATATTGCCATATTTTTGCTGAAAGGATTTAATATAGAACATTGACGATAAAGTTCGCAACTTTTGGTCGCTGATAAAAAAAAGCCTTGCCTGTACCGGAAGTAGCGTGACGTCACAGGTTGAAGGGCTCCTCACATTTCCCCATTGTTAACACCAGCAGCGAGAGCGATTCGGACCGAGAAAGCGACGATTACCCCATTAATTTGAGCCAGGATGAAAGATTTGTGGATGAGGAACGTGAGAGTGAAGGACTAGAGTGCAGTGCAGGACGTATCTTTTTTCGCTCTGACCGTAACTTAGGTACAAGGGCTCATTGGATTCCACACTTTCTCCTTTTTCTATTGTGGATCACGGATTTGTATTTTAAACCACCTCGGATACTATATACTCTTGAAAATGAGAGTCGAGAACGCGAAATGGACATTCACAGTGACTTTTATCTCCACGACAATACATCGGTGAAGCACTTTAGCTACGGAGCTAACGTGATAGCATCGTGCTTAAATGCAGATAGAAACAAAATAAATAAGCCCCTAACTGGAAGGATAGACAGAAGATCAACAGTACTACTATCAGGAGACACCGAACCAAACACTGGACCTGTAACCACACGGTTAATGCTGTGCCGCCTGTCGAAGCCTAGCAATGCTGTTGCTAACGACATTATTGAAGCTAACTTAGCTACGGGACCTCGTCAGAGCTATGATACAAACATTAGCGCTCCACCTACGCCAGCCCTCATCTGCTCATCAACACCCGTGCTCACCTGCGTTCCAGCGATCGACGGCGCGACGAAGGACTTCACCCGATCATCGATGCGGTCGGCGGCTAGCGTCGGATAGCGCGTCTGCTATCCAACTCAAAGTCCTCCTGGTTGTGTTGCTGCAGCCAGCCGCTAATACACCAATCCCACCTACAGCTTTCTTCTTTGCAGTCTCCATTGTTCATTAAACAAATTGCAAAAGATTCACCAACACAGATGTCCAGAATACTGTGGAATTTTGCGATGAAAACAGAGCTGTTTGTATTGTGATACAAGGTGTCCGAATACTTCCGTTTCAACCATCGACGTCACGCGCAAACGTCATCATACATAGACGTTTTCAACCGGAAGTTTCCCGGGAAATTTAAAATTGCACTTTATAAGTTAACCCGGCCGTATTGGCATGTGTTGCAATGTTAAGATTTCATCATTGATATATAAATTATCAGACTGCGTGGTCGGTAGTAGTGGGTTTCAGTAGGCCTTTAATCCTTTTCTGATTGACAGCAAAATGAGCCAAACAGCAACTTTAAATTAAAACCACAGCGGGAGCATTTTTCAAATCGTATTAAGTTGCTGTGAGTTGATTTGAAGAACTCCATCCATCCATCCGTCCATCCATTTTCTACCGCTTATTCCCTTCGGGGTCGCAGGAGCCTATCTCAGCTACAATCGGGCGGAAGGCGGGGTACACCCTGGACAAGTCGCCACCTCATCGCAGGCCCAACACAGATAGACAGACAACATTCACACTCACATTCACACACTAGGGCCAATTTAGTGTTGCCAATCAACCTATCCCCAGGTGCATGTCTTTGGAGGTGGGAGGAAGCCGGAGTACCCGGAGGGAACCCACGCAGTCACGGGGAGAACATGCAAACTCCACACAGAAAGATCCCGAGGCCGAGATTGAACTCACGACTACTCAGGACCTTCGTATTGTGAGGCAGACGCACTAACCCCTCTTCCACCGCGCTGCCCTGATTTGAAGAACTTTACAATTACTTTTTATTAGTGACTTTTTCTTAATTTAAAAAAAAAAAAAATCTTTTTTTGCTCTTATGGTTACTCTTGTTTGGAAACTCTTGACTTGTGTCATGGATGAACAGCGAGTGCTGCTGTAAGCCCTCATACACACATTTTTCAAACAAACACACACACACACACACACACACACACACACACACACACACACACACACACACACACACACACACACACACACACACACACACACACACACACACACACACACACACACACACACACACACACGCACACACACACTATCCTCAGCTGTGCTTCCCCTTTTTGAAAAACCTTTTAATATTTCCACATTTTGCAGACTGCTGTCTTTCTGGAACGTGTTTAAGTACATCCACATGGCAGACATGTTGCCTCCATTCCATACATTCGCATGCTTCTTTTGTTGCTTTTCTGGTGATAAAAGTTGTTCGGCAGACAACCACAATTTTAGTGCACCAGTAATAAATATTCTTGCCCTATTATTCTTATTTGAGTGTTAAAATATATTTATTTTCTTCTGTTTAAATTTGTAAAGGTTTTAAAAACTTTTTTTTAAAATAATTTAAGCAAAATTACGTGCTTTACTTCCTGTTTATTTGATATCATGTGGGTTCACTTCCTGTTGTAGACACGTGCATGTGTAAATATTCATATTTATTACTGTGTTCTAAGAGAGCACAACCAGTAGACTCAATGTACACAATTAAATATCTTTGTTGTTCACACACTAATGTGTTTGTACTCGGGCTGTCAAGTGACTATTTTTTAAATCAGATTAATCACACTTCAAATATGTGATTAATCATGATTAATCACAGGTTACTATCTGATAAAATGTTCTTTAAAAATACCCTAATATTTGGACACAAATGCAATATTGTAGTTAGAATGTCATACGGCAACGTTTTTGTCTTGAACAGAAATATTTCCTGCTTAACTTGATAAAAATAAACCTATTTCTTTAACACGGGTATGTCCCTCTTAACTTAGAACATAATAAATTCAGTGTGCAGCTTTACGATAGAGCAGGTCTCCAACTTTCATCACGATGAAAACTATTGTAACAAAAAGATAGGAGATATATGTTTCACTAATATGACTTGGCAACATTTCAATTGTGCTTTTATTATGAAGGACATCTCCTCTCAGTGAAATGATCGTCTTTATGCTATGTTGTGTAATTTGTCAATAAAAAAAAGCATCACACACTCATGGCTAATTAAAGTGGAAATAAAGGCCAGCCATATTTTTAAGCCACATACAAGTCTTCTCTTAGCGAAGGGTGCAAACTGGATGTGTAATATTCTCATTGAATGACGACGTGTGCTGTACCTCGGACCAACTACACTAAGTAACGAAAAAAAACCGGCTCACATACTATTGCGCTTATTGCAACAATAGAACACTTGTATATTAACTTTTATACACTTACTTTAGTTATCTGCTGTATTGACAAGATGCCTGCTTCGTGCCTGTTGGCGACTGTGGTGAAACTGCCGTGTCAAAACTGGCGTGTGACGTCACGATTGACCTTTTTCTTTTACAGGGCGCACCAACCCAGTAACATGAAAACAAAATAATCGTCTGTGTTGGCCACTTACCTAAGAAATACACTGGACAAAGTGTGTCCCTTGACAGCTCAATACGGACCGCATAATTTTGTTTCCTAATATTTCCAGGGACGTTTGGCAACTCTATTTAAGTAGCATTCACACTAGCGGCGCCATCCTCACGTCCATGATTCACTTTAAAGGGGGGGGGGGAATAATCCGTTCATCAATGAGTACATCCGTCCGGCCACCGTGTTCAATGGAGAAGTCTGACCTACACAATTTGCAGGCAGCATACCCCTTCCCCTTCGAGCTGTCCTGGATGAACTGAAATTATTTTTTCCAATCATTTTGGAACTTGCAAGCGTACTTCTTCTTCTTACTCATCGTCGCCATGTCTCTTCTTTTTTTCTTCTGCTTCAACTCTGTTATGTTTTTGGACATTACTACTTGCCGTAGTTTTGAAGCAATGCATGATGGGAATCCAGATGTTGTGTGTCAGTGTATTAACATGCCGGCTGGAATAAACACACGCTGAGAAATAGCTCCGTGCCTGCCTACTTTATGGGTTATAGATAAACCTATGGATAACGGAGACATATATAATAGTCTCCTTTTCAGGTGAGAGAGGACGCTAAAGGCATTTAAGGCACGCCCCCAATATTGTCCGGGTGGAAATCGGGAGAAATTCGGGAAAATGGTGCCCCGGGACATTTTCGGGAGGGGCACTGAAATTCGGGAGTCTCCCGGGAAAATCAGGAGGATTGGCAAGTATGGTTTAGATTGTTGTACAGATTTATTTAACGGTGAAATACATTAATGTTGCTTGTATTCACAATAATATTTAAGTTAGCGAGTGATCTGCCAGCTAGCAATCAGCGGCACTGGGCCAGCTAGCTATAAGCGGCGCTAACTGCCAGCTAAGAATCAGGAAGCTAGGAGCTTTTCCAGGAATTGATCAGTATCACCGTACCATGAGTTTACCAAAGTGTGGCAATCAATCATTAGGGCTGGAAAATTAGTTATCTTAATTTCGATTTTGGCTTCTCACGATTAAATAAATATTACAATCGGAAAAAAACAATAAACAGTGAATGGGCCGCGCACCATGCATGCAAATTCCTGAGCTTGTAATGGTAAAACGGATCACTCATCAAGCTAAGTACAACGGTACACTTCCCTCCTTCACAATAACAGCGCTCTGCGAAACATCCGGTCTGACTGTGTTATTATGGTTTGACTTAAATACTGGCCAAAATTTCCCAAATATGTATTACAACTAGAGATGTCCGATAATGGCTTTCTTGCCGATATCAGATATTCCGATATTGTCCATTTTCTAATTACCGATACCGATATCAACCGATACCGATATATACAGTTGTGGAATTAAAACATTATTATGCCTAATTTTTTTGTGATGCCCCGCTGGATGCATTTGTAACAAGGTTTTCCAAAATAAGAGAACAACTTCAACTCAAGTTATGGAAAAAAGTGCCAACATGGCACTGTCATATTTATTATTGAAGTCACAAAGTGCATTGTTTTTTTCAACATGCCTCAAAACAGCAGCTTGGAATTTAGGAGTAGGTGGTAGCGGAGAGTGTATATTGTAGCATCCCGGAAGAGTTAGTGCTGCAAGGGGTTCTGGGTATTTGTTCTGTTGTGTTTATGTTGTGTTCCGGTGCGGATGTTTTCCCGAAATGTGTTTGTCATTCTTGTTTGGTGTGGGTTCACAGTGAGGCGCATATTTGTAACAGTGTTAAAGTTGTTTATACGGCCACCCTCAATGTGACCTGTATGGCTGTTGACCAAGTATGCATGGTATTCACTTGTGAGTGTGTCAAAAGCCATAGATATGTGATTGGGCCGGCACGTAAAGGCAGTGTTCCAAGGTTTATTGGCGCTCTGTACTTCTTCCTACGTCCGTGTACACAGTGTTTTAAAAAGTCATACATTTAACTTTTTGAAACCGATACCGATAATTTTGAAACAGATACCGATAATTTCTGATATTACATTTTAAAGCATTTATCGGCCGATAATATCGGCAGTCCAATATTATCGGACATCCCTAATTGCAACAATAAATGTGAGTATTTTTGCATTTATTTAACAAACATTTTATTAAAACGGTATTTGTTTCTAAAATATTTTGCACTCACTCTTGTCTCCCACATTGTTATTCCTCTCTCTGATGTTCCCCGATACAATTCCATGTGTCATGGCCAGCTATGCAAATTATACGATGACGTCATTGCAGTCCTGTGATTGACTAAGTTTTAAAGGCCTACTGAAACCCACTACTACCGACCACGCAGTCTGATAGTTTATATATCAATGATGAAATCTTAACATTGCAACACATGCCAATACGGCCGGGTTAACTTATAAAGTGCAATTTTAAATTTCCCGCTAAACTTCCGGTTGGAAACGTTTATGTATGATGCATATGCGCGTGACGTCACAGCGGCAACGGAAGTATTCGTACCCAATGTGTCACCATACAAACTGCTCTGTTTTCATCGAACAATTCCACAGTATTCTGGACATCTGTGTTGGTGAATCTTTTGCAATTTGTTTAATGAACAATGGAGATTGCAAAGAAGAAAGTTGTAGGTGGGATCGGTGTATTAGCGGCTGGCTGTAGCAACACAACAAGGAGTACTTACTTGGATAGCAGACACGCTAGCCGATGCTAGCCGCCAACCGCATCTGTGATCGGGTGAAGTCCTTCGTCGCGCCGTCGATCGCTGGAACGCAGGTGAGCACGGGTGTTGATGAGCAGATGAGGGCTGGCTGGCGTAGGTGGAGCGCTAATGTTTTTATCATAGCTCTGTGAGGTCCGGTTGCTAAGTTGCTAAGTTAGCTTCAGCGTCGTTAGCAACAGCATTGTTAAGCTTTGCCAGGCTGAGAATTATTAACCGTGTAGTTACATGTACATGGTTTAATAGTATTGTTGATCTTCTGTCTATCCTTCCAGTCAGGGATTTAATTATTTTGTTTCTCTCTGCATTTGAGCCAGATGCTATCACATTAGCTCAGTAGCTAAAGATGTATTGTCGTGGAGATAAAAGTCACTGTCTATTTCGCGTTCTCAACTCTCATTTTAAAGAGGATATAGTATCCGAGGTGGTTTAAAATACAAATCCGTGATCCACAATAGAAAAAGGAGAAAGTGTGGAATCCAATGAGCCCTTCTACCTAAGTTACGGTCAGAGCGAAAAAAGATACACCCTGCACTGCCTCTCTAGTTCTTCACTCTAACGTTCCTCATCAACGAATCTTTCATCCTCGCTCAAATTAATGGGGTAATCGTCGCTTTCTCGGTCCGAATCTCTCTCGCTCCATTGTAAACAACGGGGAATTGTGAGGAATCCTACCTCCTGTGACGTCACGCTACTTCCGGTATAGGCAAGGCTTTTTTTTTATCAGCGACCAAAAGTTGCGAACTTTATCGTCGTTGTTCTATACTAAATCCTTTCAGCAAAAATATGGCAATATCGCAAAATGATCAAGTATGACACATAGAATGGATCTGCTATCCCCGTTTAAATAAAAACAATTCATTTCAGTAGGCCTCTAAATGTCAGCACGTTTTATACCAAACGAACTCAACCTTTGCGTTCCAAAGTACACAAGCAACCGTTTGTGTTATTGACACACAACGTCGTAAACATCAGGCACATAAATGAAGAAAACATATGAGTTCCCATATGAAGTGCTCTCGTCTTTTGAGCACCTCCCAGTGATGCAAAAGAAAAAAGCATGAGCTAAAAAGCTATATTTGAAATGAAGTATCTAATTCATGATCATTTTTTAAGCTTTTTCTATCTAACAGCTGCACATCCACTCATTTAGAGGCAGACGTTCAAAAAAGCGCTGCTCAAGACACAAAATGGCATTGCAAGGAATTTATCTAATTATGAAGGATCAAACGCTGTGTGCAGTGCAGAGCAGCAGCAAGGACACGCACACACGCACGCACGCATCAGCAGACAAAAGGACAAACTGTAATAAGCATTGTTACATTATTATTATCTTTCTAGCAAGTGTCTCGCCAAAAACTCAAATATCAAATTACTGTGAATCATAAATATGAAAAAGATGCAAATGTAAAAAAAAGAGACTTTTACTGTGTGTCGTCTATTGTGTCCTTTTTGTTAAAAGTCAGACTTAACATTCAACTAAAACTTACTGCATCAAAATGTTTTCAACTATAATGAAAATAACTCGGGAATTTTCAATGTAAGCGCAAAAATTCGTCAGTCAGGCACAAAACTCCATCAAGGTTGAACAAAGCCCCTGATCATAAACATTCCCATCATCATCATCACTGAACTTCACACCGTGCAGTTTTCCTAGTGAATTGAGTATTTTCATCATTCTCTATATGCATATTTCCCACCTGCAAGCTGGATACACTTGAATGTGTGTCAAATTAAAGTACATTGAGGAAGAGACCAAACTCCATTTGAAGGTGTGCACAATAAAGCAGCTTCTATTCCTCAT